>NW_017728931.1:36912760-36914589 GCF_001723895.1 Crocodylus porosus
CCTCAATTTGCATAGGTCCCTACTTACAGACAAACACAGGCGTGCAAAGATGCACAACTGGACAGAGATGTGGCCCAGAGATGCCATTTAACATTGATTAAACTTTAGTTTTTGGGTGGTTGGGGATACTTTTACCCAAGCCCAATACAAAATTGATCCAATTCACTCCAAAATAATTCACCTGGCCCTGCTATGATTTCTGCCTGTCATTTCCTCAACACTTGGATTTCATTACTTTAGGAAAGATTAATGAAAACAAATACAAGGTCTTTTTCAAAAATCACTTATATATATATATCCTGGAAAGAAAGTAAATGCTGTGAAAAGGATGGAAATGCATGGAATTTCCCACAAATCAACTCTGGAACAAAGACTGAACAGAGATTTTCTATTAGTAAATAAGGAACAGGATGGATGTGTATACAGTAAGTGCCTACAACTAGAGGTTTTATGTGGGACATGAGTGGAATAAAGTTCTTGTGCATTCCAGATGAATATGGATGAATTTCACCCTGAGTGATCAGTATCACTCAGGAAGGGAAAACAGAAAAAAAAAATCCTCTACACTTGACACTGGCTCCCGATACTCTTTTTCAGTGTGAGACTTTTCCTCAAGCTTAGTTTCCATCTACAGGTCTATAGATACTTTTAAAAAAAGTTAGCTGAGAAATATGAAGGCTAATATGAAGCCGTCTTTATGTAAGTAACTAACAATTCCTGCCCTGCCTTGTAACTCAAGCATGTAAGCCTATAAGAGACCTAAATATCTAGTTCATTTGCTGCTTTGGAAAAATTGGGATTCTGCACACCTCATACTAATAGGTATGTTACTTACATACCACCTCTTTTTTTAAAAAAAAAAAAGAAGAAGAAGAAGAAGGTTTGCTCTCGAAAGAGACATAAAGTGGTTACCCAAAAAGCTAACTCAAATAACCAAGCTATGGAGGGTCAAATTCTATTGAATCTTATATTTCATCAACATCAAATTAAGGATGCTGATTTTCATACTGTCCCCTTTCTGCTTAGGGGCATATTCACTTGCTTTGTTTATAATTAAAATAACTTACCAATATTAAAAGAAGCAAATAAAGCAATTAAATAACTTTGGTTGCTGCTCTCATCTCTTCTAGGTCCCATATATAGCCAGATACTATAACTCAGATCAAGGAGTGAGTGGGGGTGGGACAGAGAGGGGTCCTGGAAACCAGCAATGAGGAGGAAAGGAAGTTGGAAAACTTAGCTGCAAGATCACCTGGATCTGGCAGAGACCCAGACAAGAAGTCAGAAAGAGCACACTGATTGGCTAAGGATCCCTTGGGAGGAAGACTAGGTCTAAGTGCTAGTAAGAATGGAGAAAATAAATGTGACCCGTGTCTGGCAGTGTGAAGACAGTACAAGGAATGAAAGTCCTGATGGATGAAACTAAGACTTGCTATGCAAAGTGACTGTGACTGGGAGGAGAAAACCAAAAGGTAGAGAATGAAACTCACTGAGCAAGGAGTGAAGATGAGAGAGTACTGGAACAGACTGGTTCAAGCTGTAGTACTGGGGGACTAGCCAAAGAGTGCATGTCTACTACAGCACATTCATTTCCAAAGCCTGAATGGAATGCAAGATTCTCAAGTCTCATCATTCCACTCCTGTGAAAGCCACTGCAAATTGTGTATCTCATCCCTCTCTAGTGCTATTCCATACAGAAGATAATGATCCAATACTGCTGTTAGTTACTTAATTAATGTAAGTGGCAGAGGTTTAGATGGTGGATCTGAAAGGCTCCCACCCTGCTGATGAAGTATGCAGGTGATGTAGCTGATGAAGTGATGCCACAG
>NW_017728931.1:36914689-36938141 GCF_001723895.1 Crocodylus porosus
CTCTTCCCCCAGCCCCCAAGAGTAGGGGCTACTTCCTAGCCTGAAGTAACCCCCTCCATCTAACCTGCCCCCCCCCCCACCCAAACTTACTTCCTCAGCTCCCAGCACTGGTGAATGCTGGTAAAACCAGCACTGGGGATAGCTTGTGGGATGATGGATTTGGTGGGCTGGGGGAAGGATGAGGGGCTTGTTCATCAGGGGGGTGGGGGCAAAGGGTCAGGAGGGCTAAAAATAGTCCATTGCCAAGAAGGGGGTAGAAAAAGCACAGCCCTGGGGCTGGGGTCACTTAGTTCCCACTTAGTTCCACCTAACTAGTGTAAGGCCCACACCTGGGTGAACTAAGTTAGATCAGGTGGCTATTTTTAACCTGATCAACCTCTCCCTGACCTCCCCAAATGCCTGTGTGCAACCTTAGTGATTGCTAAGTCAGGCTTCAAAGTACAGCAGTGCCAATGGAAGGGAGGTGAAAAAAGATTTCCCACCATGGTGGGAACATGCCTCTGTCACCAGGAAAACTATACCTCAGACCCAGCCTGCCCTCTTTGAAGGCACCCATGCCTCCCTCAGTTGTGGGCTGTTATCTGTCTTTTGGGATGGAGTTATACAGCTCTCCCACTTCTTGACCCAGTCCTGTATTGCAGTTTACACTGTGATTAGCAGCTGTTACTTCAGGTGATCTGACCTGGGCTCAGACCCCAAAGTTGTGCTTAAAGAGTTCTTAAAGCAAACCATTGCTTGCTTAGAACCAGAGCACTTGGAACCAGAGAAAATAATTATTAATACAATAGGCCACTCTGCATACATGCCTGTCTTTCCATAAGGCTCATCATTCTCTGGATTGAAGGAAGTCCCAACTCTCAAATTCCCTCACCAGGGTCTCTAGGTCAGTATCTCCCTTTCAACACCTATTCATAATTGATCTCCTACCTTTCCTCTCCTGAACCACTCCAAAGCAAACTCTATCCACATTTCTGCAGGTTTTGAAACTTGCTACTTCATGTTAGCTGCTTTGCAAATATAGGAGGAGGAAATTTTCATTGGCTAGACAGGAACTAAGAAAGGGGTGTAACATGACTACACTCCATGATGCTCTAGGTCAGCATTTGTCAACCTGCGGGTCGCGACTCAAAAGTGGGTTGCAAGAGTATGCGAAAGGGTTGCACACAAACTTGAAAAATGGATTATTCTTTAAAGGAGAAAAATATATAAAACTGTGGCTTTCCCCTTGCAGGCTGGCTGGGTTCCAGTCTGCACAGGGCTGCTCAGGGCCTTCTCCTGCCCCCACACACACCCCACCCTGTCCCACACATCCACCCCCCACCCCATACACTGGAGTACTAGGGCCTGGGGGTTGGAGGCAGTGGATCAGGAGTGAGGGGCACTGGGTCGGGACTGGCCATCAATGTTTACAAATGGGTCCTGGTACAAAAAAGGTTGAGAACCACTGCTCTAGGTACCACAGTAATTTCAATGGCTACTTTATTACAATAACATCTTGTTACTCTCCAGGTTCCAAGCCTGGCAAGAGAGATTTTACATTTCATACTGGAGCCTGGAATATCTCTAAAAGTTTATTTAGAGTATACTAGATCACATTCATTGTGCTACCTGCTTTCTCGTCTTCCAAAGCTTCTTAATAAACTAGATCAATACAAGGAAGTCTTATGGCCCAACCGACCATAACTTCACAGCACGTGAGAGTACCTTCACATGCATCATTCATACATTGTTACATAGCAGGTTCTCATCAACTGTAATACAATGACCTGTTGAAACCAAGTACAGAGCAGAGGCACAGCATTCTCTCCACAAAGCGTTACCCCCAAGTTTTAAAAATGGGCAGCAAACTAAAATGAATAATGGCCGCTGTACACAATGGTCCAGTTCCAGCAAAAAATACTTGCTAAATTCTGCTCACATGAATAATCCGATGGACTTCACTGGGACTAGGCAGATATGCAAAGTTATGCATATTCTTAAGTGTTTGGCAGGGTCAGCATCTCTGCTGCTCTCTGAAATGTACTCCTTTACAGCGAAGTGTCAGGGCACATTGGTTATTGATAATTAGGACTCATTCCCACAAGTGGATCCATAAGAGCCAACCCCCTGCTTGGATTCAGTTACAGGACTGGGATCTGAAACTGGAAATGTAAAGAAATCACATAAACAGGTACCTGACTCTGGTTATTCACCAAAGTTTATAGACATTGAAAACATTGTTTGTAACAAACTTTAGAAATCCCAAAACATAAAAGGCAAAACATTTATACATATGTGCATTTAAACAGAAAAACAAAATTAGGAACTGATCCTAAACAAACCAAAACAAATTTACTCAGTGATACAATGTAGCCATGATCTCCAGATAAAATTTAGCAATCATGAATCAAGTATCTTTTAAAATAAAGGTTGATTCAGCCATTGGCCCAAAGCTTTGTTGGATGAGTTTTTTTCTGCATAGAAAAACATATCTAGGCCTCATATATATAAGAGGAAAGTTAGTGTTTGGAGTTAGTGGTGTAAAACAGACTCTGGGCTAATTTTAAGAATGGCTGAGATATGTTTACATCTGAGTGCAATACATCGTCATTACAAATCCATTTCTTTGGATGCCCATGGAATGAACAGTCCTGTGGTTTCCTGAAAGAACATTTTCAATTCTGCCATCATTTCTAAGAGCAGCCCTCCCTCTAAAAAACTCTGTTTGTTAGCCCCAAATGAAGGTACCCCAGGCATTTCTGGCATGGTGCAGTGTTCTGCTTCTTAGAACCAAGTGAGTCCATATTTGGCACATACCACACTGGAAGATGCTATCTACATCTTTATTTTACTGGTTTAAGGCCTTAAACTTTAATTCTGCTCACAAGGGAAGGCTTTATTTTAACAGCTGAAATAACTTTTGGCCTCTTTAAAGGTGACTTTTTTGTGCAAAATCAGACACCGAGACATAAGCAAGTTTTCTCTTTTTCAGAAGTTTATGCAAGAGTTTCATGCTATTTCATGTCTTATTTGAAGGAAGCCATTTCTACATATGGACTGCAAATCTCTTTAGCACTGACTTAGAAAAGGCCAGAACAATCCTATCAACTGGAAGACTGTCACAGCATCATGTACATTAGCATTTGTGCCCCCACAGCCCATCCCCTTCCTGCTCCATGTTGGAGATGTGCACAATTCAATTCAATTCAATTCAATTCAAATGCAGGATGGATGACTGACAATGAGCTATAAGGAAGATACATTTTGATCTCACTGTACTTTTCTGGATAGCATATCAATCCACAGTTCACCAACTCTCTCTGGGATACACAATATGAATTTGGACCACTCTTTTGCTTTGGGTTTACCTAACACTGAGTGCTAGTGTATACACCAAGTAGATTTAAAGGACCATTGTCTGGCTGGAGCCCAAGATCAACCTCATCTCATTCTTTGTTTGCAAAAGTCATGTGATCTTTTGCATATGTTAACAGGGAAATGGCAGTACTGTATATTGCTCCCTAACATCACACTGGACAATGGTACAGGACAGAGTTTAAAGAAAGAGCTTCACCTCCTGAATCACCAAAAATAGCTGAAACAGAATTTAAGGGTTTCTTGAAACAGCCCTCTAAACAAGTTGGTAAGCCTGCTGCCTTGCAGGCTGGCTTTGCTCCCTTGGGAACTCCTCAGCCAGTCCTTTAACTACAAAACATAGCCCTCAGACCAAACCAACAAACAGTAAACAAAGCTTTTAGACCATCTCCGGGTGCTAGGAAAGGCCCTTTAGCTCTAATCCACTACTGTAGCCTGCCTTCTTCCAGTAGCAAGCTTATCTGGATTCTAGGCCACCTCCTGCCCACAAACTGCTCCTTCCCCTAGCTCGCTGCTTTCTTCTGTGGGTTTTTAATTGCTTGCGGTCTCTCATTAGTTAAAAACCTACAGCTGGGCTTCTACAACAGGCCTGTCTTCTCCCTTGTAAAGGGCCAGACCACCCTGTTACAAACCCCAAACATGAAGTAACAAGTAACATTTTTCAAATATGCTCAACAGACTTAGGAGTTCAAATCCCATTTCCACAAGCAACTTTAAAAATTACATACCCTTTCAGACATTTCAGTCGTCAAAATCAGGAGTTACTCAAGAGGAGACACTTACTATACATGGGAAACAATGGAACTGCATTATTGCAAAAAGCTGCCACCTACAAACATTTTTTCAATAGGGATAGTTGAACTTCTTCACTGTAGAGCACATTTGAATAGAAGGATTCTCTCTCAAGTATACCTCCCCATTCATGGTCACATAATACATCAACAGAAAAGAAAGTAAAATTGCTTACATGGAGAAGTGTTTAATGTATTTTATTTCTCTTTTAATGGGATTAGCACATGGAAACATGAAGAAGGCCAATATTATCTGACTGGCGAGGTCTTCATATGCTAGAAGTGTATGATCCATAGTTTGAGAACCAGGGTCATCTTAGCTGTTATATATAAGGGCAACAAATACTTTTTCATGTGTTTAAGGATTGGCAATGCCTTTTCAAATTGCAAAAATTATAGATGCACATTTATTTTTCACTTCAACTAGGCCTCAGGCAAGCAGGCACTGGACAAATTACTCAAGTCCCAAATTCACATATTCTCATTAAATATAGGCATGCTCATAACAGCCTATCTACCTTTATGTTGCTCCAGATGAACCCTGAATCTGGAACACAAACAAAATCAGCAAAGATTGCCAAGCATCTACCGGGAACATTTCTTTCAAAAATGTTCTTACTTTAGAGAAAGGCACAGTATTGCTCATTTTAGAGGAAAGTGCAAGAGTGTTAGACTGAAAAGGATCATTCTGTTCTTTGTTCACCCACCGTTCAGTTTACACAATCACATATAGCACCAGAGATATTTCCAATAAGCTTTATAGTAAATGTGCCCAGAAAACTGACTCAGGCACAGCAGCAACAATAGAAACTAGTGAATAAGAAACATTGATAGGATTTTCAGCTTTTGGATCTCAAGAAATCAGCGAATTCTAGACACAAACATCTCCAGAGACAGTAAACATAACGTGCAGACAGAAGAGACAATTTTTGCCTGATCTAACCACAAAAAGCAGTTTATAGCTGTGACCAAACACAAGTGCATGGCTGCAAATAGCTTAAAAACTGGCGTATCAGGTGACAATCTGACCCCTCACAAAATGTAGATGTTACAAAATGCAGAGTCTTTTGTAACTTGTGTCTGTGGAGCTCCCAGCCTGTCACTGTTTTCAGGATGGAAGGGTGGGGAAAGGGATCAGAGGGAATTTAATCTGGGGGGTTTTCAGCTCCCCCAGAGGGTGAGGCAAGTGTATTGAAGCCTCCTCGAAGGGGGCAGGGGGCAGAGGACAGGGTCCAATTCACGCACCCCACCCTTCAGCACCAGCTGGGGAGCCCCAAGAATGAGCTCCCCCTGCTGCCTTCTCCCCCCAGCCCCCGCTCTGAAAACAGTGAGCACTGGCAGGGTCCTGACCACTGATATGGGAACCTGGCTACAGGCTCCCAGCTGGCAACTAGATTTCCCTCCCTCTGGAACTGACAGTGAACTTCTGTTTGGTCTGGGGTAATGCTGTAACTCAGAAGGCTTTGTAAAAATTGTTCTAAGTCACAGCTGGGAGCTGCAGTTCTATCTGCATCAATAGGATATGGACAGATATACATTTAGAGTACTCCAAATCATGCTTTTCAAATGTGCATCAGCACCAAGCTTCAGTGCCACACAGACGTGAAGCCCCAACCAGAGTGCTTCAAAATGGCTGCATGGGCGTACAGTGGTAGCACTCCTCAGCTGAAGGGCTCAGAGCAGAAATCCCAGAGTGTTACTCAACGTTTCACCTTTGGAGGTTCCTGAGGTCAGCTGAGCATTCACTGGTTGTCCACCCTGCTCTCCGACCCCCAGAGAGGGGTGGAATGGGCTGCAGTGGGGTACAGAGCACAGTGGGATATAGGAGGTCAGAGCAATCCCCATTCTGCTCTGCTGAAGGGTGAAGATGTTTCATAAAGTGCTTCAAAAGGTGTTCCTCCTTTTTTGAGGGTCACTTCTGAAGCAATTCAGCCATTTTTAAGTGCTTCTTTGGGTGTGGACATCTGTACTGTCACTGTCTGGGGCGCTTCAGAGGCACCTGGAATGCTTCAAACAGCACATCTGCCCATGGCCATAAAAGCACTAATTCCTTTTTACCCCTTATCTGCTGCAGACATTTTACATCAGGGCAGAGTTACTGTAATGTGGATGTAAAACACTAGTGTTCTGATTTGTAAACATTTTACCCTTGGTTTCTACTACTGTAAGTGGCTAAAAAGACAGAAAGAATCAGGCCATTGGTATAGAAAATTCCTTATTTATAAAGTTGAGCTATATCACTGATGCCAACCAGGTTGGTAGGCAGGTAAAGTTAAGAGTGATGGGGAAGAAGAAAATTCACAGTTAACTGCATACATGATCATTAGGGGAATTCATTATACAAATGTAGAGAGGTACTGAGTTACAGCTGCATTTAGTAACTCCCTCTAGAGCTTTCTACCACACCTCTTAGCATAATAGATCTGCCGCACCAAAGCAGGCCAGCCTACTTCCCAGTTGGCTGTTAGCTATCAAGTAGACAACTGAACAACCACAGCCACCAAAACTGTGCTTCAGCTCCAAAGTGCTTTACATACAACCAGATGAAAAGGATCACATAATCAGAGCTGTTTTCCCTTTTAAAAAGAGCTAAGTACATACCGAGCTTAATTCACCATGTGCAGACGCTCAAAAAAGCAGCTGAGGAAAACATACTTGACAGATTCTCTCTGAAGCAGTTCCATCATGTATGGAGCACCAAAGCTTTGCTTCTGCCACTTTCCTTGCAAATATGAAAATGGAATGAAGTGAGGAGGCTTTCCCACACATGGCAGGGGAGAATCCCCCAAAAGTGAGTATGGGAAAGATAAAAGACAGAAAGAGATAAAAAGGGAGTGGTAAGAAAGGTTGAAGGAAGACTGAAAGAGAAAAGAGGATAAAGAAATAAGAAAGAGTGAGCAAGAGAAATGAGGTGAGAGAACTGGGGAAACAAATACATTTGCTTTCCTATGTTGATACCCTGCATCACAGTACCTAAAAAAACCAATCATGAACAAACAAAACACAGGATAAAGAGAGGCAAAGAAAGAAATAGCAGGAATAAAACAGAAGACAAAAACAGCAGTGGATCCTAACGTTAGTGCCCTAACTATTCTTACCCAATTATAATTAATTGGGCATCAGGCTTTAGAGAAAGTGTATCTGGAAGAGATTTGGACAGCTCATTGACCTACTATGACCAAGATTCAGCACAAGCTCCACCTATGACCAGAAAGGAAATGAATGGGCCTTTATAAAAGTTTACCAATCCTCCTCATCCCCTCCAAAACAAAAGACAACCAAGGGTGAATGCATCCTTGACAGCCAAAGATGAATGGCGAAGCAAATAATAAAGGCTTATCAATCTGCAGGATAGAATTTAACTTGCATATGGGGTTATTTTGCCCCCGCATTAGTGGAACAGATTCCATAGTTTGCCATGTTAATGATTTGCATAAAACCACTCACTACATGTAATGGATACTGACTGGACAGGAGGACTGGGCAGGCTAATGAGGGCTGCTATACGAGAGGTACCATCAACCATTCTTCTAGGCTTCAGAAATACTACAGGACAGTTCAGCTGTCTGTGGCACCGCATTTTCTAGTGACTGAACAGTGGAGGCAGCTTGTTTCCAGGCTGCTTAGGGAAACAAGAGACACTCTATAAAGCATGGACAGCATAGCATCTCCTCTATAAAGCCATTATCTTGAGTCTCCAAGTGAACAGGAGCTCTCATTCCCAATGTCTCACACCAGGATACTACTACAAGCCTGCTTTAATAATTCACATACATTCTGCTATTTTCTTTGACTCAGAGCTATCATTCATTTAGTGTCTGGCGCATAAGCTTTGTCCTTCAAATAAATCAATCAGGTGACTTTTAGTCTGTTTTGAAGCATCGTCATTGCTGCTAGGACTCGCATACAACAGAGCCAAGTCAGCATATACCAACAGATGATCTGACCCAAAACTCAAATGTGACCAGTAACCATGACAGAGTGAATTCCTCAATAGGAAATCGTTAGAGGTACATTCAATAAAATATTTTAAAATGGACTTCGCACCTGAAGTCCAAGCAGACTAGTTGCTGCTCTGTCTAAACACCTCAGAATATAAACAAAGAAGTCTTGACAATCTGATGGAAGGCAAGGAAAGATACACTGCGAAATAACATACCAATAGTCCTTTCCATTCACACCATTTACCACATGGAAAAATATATTTACTTAATTAATATATTTAATACAGCTTTAGAGAACAGAATCACACAAATGCAGAGCTGGAAGCAGAGGTGACTGGTGCCTCCTGAGTCTGGAGGGGCACAATTTGTGGGCAGGTCCAGACCAAAACCCCCATATCCACTCCTATACTTCTGTGCCACAGCTTAGTGCCCCCCACTGCCCAACACACCACCAGTCTGTGCAGCAAAAAAACTACTCCATCCTGAGCAGTGCCAAGTCAGGGACCAATCTCAGGGGGGCACGTGCCCTCCCTACCAGTTACCTGTGGCTGGAAGGCACCTCAGGAGGTCATCTAGTCCAGCTCCCAAGTCACAGTAGGATCATCCCTATCTAAACAAGCCCAGGCAAATGTCTGTCTAACCTGTTCTTAAAAACTTCCAGGGATAGAGATTTCACAGCCTCTCTGGGTAACCCTTTCCAATGTTTAATCTCCCTTGTACTGAAAAAAGGTTTTCTTAATGTCCAACCTAAGTTTCCCTGGCTGTAAATTAAGACTGTTATTCCTAGTCTGACCCCCTGTGACCACAGAGACTAGTCTCTCTCCATCCTCATTATAATCATACTCCACGTATTTGAAGACTGGCATCAGAAGAGTTGCATCTTACTAGGTGTTTGCTTATCACAGTCCTTTAGGAGCCCATGTATGTAAAGGTATGCATCATAAAACACACCCACAGCTGAAAACACATTTTCAGATTATCTTCAGACAACAGAAGACTTCAGCACTCCACTTTTGGGTAACTGTAGTGGACCATAAATCATATTGTAAAACACAAGATCTAATGGGAAGAGTTTTTCATCATTCAACAAGAAAATACCCTCCCCCTCACTGAGGGTCACTTTCCCTAAAGTTAGAGTTATTACTCCTATATAATTATTAAGAAACTTAATTTCTCACACATACTATAGGCTTGCACTATACAGTTAATGGGCACTGATAACGCAGGTGCTACCTCAATGAAACAGCCTCAGTTTTCCACTTTTTAAAGCCCTTCCATAATTATATTCTTTGTATGTGGGCTGCTGAAAGAAAAGTACATATGATCTCGTGTAGGGACTACCTACTGGAAGCATCTGGCTTGATATGCATGGTCTAAGTCCTCCCCCAGATCTCTACACCTATGTCTCATATCTTAGGGTAAAATTCTAAAAAGCCAGTAGTGACATATGGAGATCCCAAAGATCCACACAGCATTGCACTGTGGAGCCATCTAAGTCTTATGACCAATTTTTGAGGGCACTTTTAGAGAAAACAAAATTACTTTTTATTTAAAGAAAATAAATTGCTCATTAATTTTCATCTTAAACTGACACGCTTGAGACAGCTACATTTTGAAAGCAGACTTTTAAAACCATTTTGTCTTAGCCTACAAATTAAAAGGTACTGGAGAATCATCATCTTGTCAATTCTACCCCCACCACACACAAACCATTTTAAAATAACGGTATTTAGATGGAAGCTTCTTTAAATAAGACAGCATCAATTATATCTCTCAGTAACTGAGATGCTTAGTTTTGAAACGTTATGCACCTACAGATAAACATTACCACAATAACTCATCTGCATTTTTCTTAAAATTGGGAATGCAGCATTCTTGCCCTGTATCAAAGTGTGGCTCATTGTTAAAGGCAAGGGCTTGGTTTGAAGAGAAGAGGCACAGTGACTGCACTGACAGCTTCACTAACTGCCAGATATAACATAGTTTAATTATTCCACCACCCCAGCTTTTCCATAATTCTTGAGCAAGGCAGAATGTGGCAGTTAGTATTTGAAGTGTTTTATAATGTAGTGCTGTGAAGAACCATGTTCCTGTGCTCACCACCCAATTTTAGAATTTAAGAGGGAAATATGCATGCCAGTGTTCTCCAATTTCAGACCAGCAGCACAGCCCCATAAATTTCCTCTCAAAAGAGCTGCAAAGGAAGGATTAGAAATACAACTAAGTACTCATCCCACTACATAAGCTGTCAGGGTAGGAGCACCTTATCAGACACCTGGGCTCCTCACACATCTCAGATACTATTCTTCTCTTCCCTAAAATAAGTAAAATGCTTCTTGTCATGCGTAAAACAAACACAGATATTAAATGCCCAGTTTAAAGAAAATAGGAACTGCTGCTGGCATGCAGTACCTAAGAATAGCCCGCATGGCTTTGTTTGAGACAGAAAGGCTGCTACTCCGTTGCTCTTCAGGTGATGTGGGGTGGCATGAATTCCAGGTCCCTTTCTGAGCAAAGCGGTGCTTTCCATTTTCCCTGCTGGACGGAGGAATCTGCAGTGAAGCCGATGAAGAAGCCGCAGGCTGCCATGCGAATCTCTGATGGACCCTTCCATTCCTCCTGATTACTCAACGAATTGAGAAGCAAAAAAAAAAAAAAAGAGAGGGGGGAAAGAAAACCTTGTAAGAAGTGGTCCTTTTGTTTCATGTCTACTCCATCATAAGGCAGCATCTTGGAAATTCAAGACATATTAATGTCTTAATGCAAAATGAAATCTCATTTACTACAATGTGCCAAGTTGTGACCAAATACTGGGCGTAATGGGTAAATAATTAATAGCAATTTGTAACTAATGAAAGAGCAAGAGCACCTCAGATAACAGAACATTAGCAGTATTAAACTTTCCTCCAGACCATGAGAGCAGGAGAAATTATGCAGTGTATTTCACAACAGTTATATTTTGTGGCAGCTGCCTTGCTGAATAAACCAATTCAAACAAGCATAGGCTTAGGGATAGGGGAGCAAGTCTTGGCAGTACTTGAGAACCTGCAGCCTCCCTTTTGCCCCTTAAAAGTCACATATAGACAGTGTGCAGTCAGCAGCGGTCTGATCCAGCTTTGGATCTGGCCGCTTCAGATGGCCATGAACCAATCTGGAGCTTGGGACCACTTTTCTGCCTCAATCCGGCTGAAGCGGCTCCAAAGCTTCGGAGCCTCCTCGGAGATCTGGCCATACGGTATAATGGGGAATCAATTAAATATCTATAACTTTGTTGTTTTTTGTCTGATTTGGATGAAACTTGAAGGGATGGTAGCCTCTGTTGAGTGCATGAAACCTGCAAAGTTTTATGAAGATCAGTGCAGGGGTTTGGGGGGAACTGTACCACAAATTCTTGAAAGCAAACTCCTGTCACGGCTGTAAGTTACAACACAGGGGGGTGAAAACTGCAGGGCTGGTAGCTCTTACTGAGGCCACAAAGCCTGCCAAGTTTCAAGAAGTTTGGTGCAGGGTTTTGGGGGGAACTGCACCTCAAGCTGTGGACAACCAAAACTCGTGCCATGGGTGACACTGCGTGTTAAGGTGCAGCAGGATGACAGCTGCAGGGGTGGTGGCCCCTGCTGTGGCCCTGAAGCCTGCCAGCTGTGGAGGAGATTGGTGCAGGGGGGTTCTGCGGCCGCATGCACCCCTAGCTGCTGATGGGCAAACTTTTGCCACAACTGTCCCTGTCTTGGGGCAGTTGATTGTCTGTATTGATTCTTTCCTCTCCTTAGCCTGGTAGTGCAGGTGTTAATCCATGCTTGTTAAGTCGTTATGTCGTAGCTGGGTCCTGTGTATTGAGCTGGTCCCTGAGTGAATCATGATCGATTGACTGGTAACTGGGAACACAGCAGCTTAGCACCCAGGCCACCCTGCCCCAGGCCACACACAGTCAGTCCTACAGCACCCATGGCACAAGTTTTGTTTGTCCTCAGCTTGAGGGGCAGTTCCCCACAAACCCCTGCACCGATCTTCTTGAAATTTGGCAGGCTTTGTGGTGTTAGTAAGAGCTACCATCCCTGCAGTTTTGACCTCCCTGTGTTGTACCACATAGATGCGACAGGAGTTTTGCTTTCAAGAATTTGGGGTAAAGTTGCCCCCAAACTCCTGCACTGATCTTCTTGAAGCTTTGCAGGTTTTGTGGCCTCTGTAAGAACTACCAGCCCTGCAGTTTTCACCCTGCTATGTTGTAACGCCTAGACGTGACATGGGTTTTGCTTTCAAAAATTTGGGGTGCCGTTCCCCCTAAACCCCTGCACCAATCTCCTTGATACTTGGCAGACCTCCTTATCTCTGGAAAATCTACCAACTCGGAAAATTGCATCCAAAATAGACAAAAAACAACAAAGTTATAGATATTTTATTGTTTCTCCATTACATCCTATGACCGTATCTCTGAGGCAGCTCCGAAGCGCTTTGGGAAGCCAAACAAGGCAGCACTTTGACCCAGATGTGCTGCTTCAATCCCTGAAGTGTCTGAAGCTTCTCCGGATCCAAAGCTCTGTCCGAAGCCTTACACAACCCTAATACACTGCTATGCTAGAGCACAATACAACATCTAAGTATTAGGGGTGTGTGAAACAGGCCGTATTCAATTCGAATTCAGCCTAAACTGGAGGACAGTGATTCAATTTGTTGATTCAGATCACTGTCCCAATTCAATTCGGCTGAATCCAAATCTGAAGACGCGATGCTGATAAACAGAATCAGCAATTCGGACATAGATACAGGTTTAAATGTTTTTTCGACATACCTCGAGGTACCAGGCGTGGCTTGTGAATGCTGTGATGCTGAGGCCAATGGAGCATCCCACAGGAGTGTGGGGGGCCCCCTTGCATGCTCAGCAGTGAACCCAGTAATGGACCAGAAGTAGTTCTGGTCCACTTCCAGGTCCGCCACCAAGTACATGGGGGACACCCTCACACACACCACCCCCCCCCCAGCTCGGCGATCGGCCACAGGCGGACCACAGGTGAGCCCCCAGACCCAGGAGGCACCAGTCACCAACCCCGGGGGCAGGGTCCCACGCGAACTCCCCAGTAGACCCAGAAGTGGACTGGAACTGCTTCTGCTCCACTTCCAGGTCCACCACCAAGCATATAGGGGAACCCCCCTGCACTCCCATAAAACATACCATCTGTCCCAGCATCTCAGTATTCATGAGGCGCTTGGTACATAGAAAAAACATTTAAAGTTATGTCTATGTCTGAATCATCAAATCTTCCCAAATCTCTCCAAATTGATTTGGAGGGTTCCAATTCAATTCAGAGAGATTAAAGGGTCTCCTGATTTAATTAGGATTTGGAGATTCTGCCGCTGAATCAGGCTGAATTTCCGCCGAATCAAATCAGAGACCGAAGCTTCTCACAGTCCTACTAAGTATAGCACATCTGGGCCATGGAGCCTCATTCTCATCAAGTTAGTGGCCTAGATATGACAATTCTTTAATATCACTGAAGTACGATAATATTTAGGGACTACTGGACGTGAGGAGAAGGAAAGGAAAAGAGGCACAGAAAACCATCACATCATTTTTAGCCACTCAGCTCCTGAAAATTCACATAATACATGAGAAATATTATCACTGCAAGCAAGACCGGATCCAGGGAGGGTGCAGTCACACTCCCCTTGGATTCCTGGTAACCAACTGCCTAAAAGTGGCAGCAGCATTTCTATTCAGACAGCAGTGAGGGAGTCGCTTGACTTCATGGTTCATTATAATTGACTTGATTCATCCTAAACTCTTCATGCCATGGGTGTTAAAGACCCTTTCTCTTTTTTAATAGTCTTGATGTTCAACTAATCAAGCTTTTCTTTCTTTTGAAATTCTGCTGTCTGTTAGATGCTTCTGATGTAGCTGCCATTTCCATGAACGTGTAGAGTGTTTTTAACTCTAGCTAAAGATGTTAACTCAGATGTAGAAATAACTTTCAGTGAAGTTCAAGACTGCTAGATTTAGTTTTATAAATCTTAGAGAGATATACATTTAATTCCAGTGGCTACGGAACTAATGAAACAACATATTATTTTTTACCCAAGTTTGCTGTGGTTTTTATACATAATATATGATATAGTAAATTAGTGAACATTCCAATACAGTTTGATTTTAAACTGGATAATATAGTGCTAGCCCCCTAGCATACTAGCAAAGATTCTAGTTTCTTTTTACCTGGTGAAAAATAGGTGTTGTGTTACATGTAATGATGCACTACAACATCTGTACCTCCCCTTTTCAAAATTCTAGATCTGCCCATGTCTGCAAGCATGGTTTATGCCATTCCCTGTGAACCTGTAACTGCACAAAATAGTGTGCCACTAACCAACCATGAATTAATGCAGGTAAGACAAAAGAAGAAATACCCTACTAGTGCATCATCCCCTAAAACTACTAGCAGTACAGGAAGAAGCCAGAGGGCTTCCTGCAAAGTTTTATCCAACCCCATTGAAGTGAGTGGAAAGAGATGAAATATGAGATGCAGTACAGGAATGCATAAAGCATTGCACACACACACGTCATAACACACATATATATCACGCTCAGAGTTTGCAGGCAAGCTGGACACAATGGCTTCTTTTATTACTGCCTTCTCTTTGATAGGTAAGAAGGCACCAAATTACTGACATAATTAGAAGGATTCTGTCTGTAAGGGGGCTTGAAAAATTTTGATTTTTCTTCAGTAAGTGCAGATAGCTGCTAATTTCTGCAATCACGTAAAAACTAATAAAGATTACCTATTTAATAAATGGAAATTTACAGAAAAGGAGAAAAGTAAAAATGGCACTGCTTGAAGAATCAAAAGAGTTCCAAAGTAGCAATTACAATACTTAAAAATAGTACAGAAAAATAATCAAATTTGACTGTAACACCAAAACCTACATCAAACTACACTTCTGTAATTATGATGTTGTGACACACTGGTTAACAATGAGGAGGAGGGTTTGTTTTGAGTTTGTTTGGGGGGTTTGGGGAGGGTTTAGCCTTTCAACATTAGCTGTTTTTAGAAAATCAGTTCCCCACCTAAAGTTAGCCTTGTCTATTCAACCTATAGAGGAAGAGTACCAGGCAAAAACATAACAAAAATAAAGACAGAAACACTAGCTTTGTTGAGGTCAAAGGGAGTTGTGCCACTACCTTCAACAGGACCAGAACTCCATTCATAGTGTTATAGACATATTAATATATATTCTACATATATAGATGTTAATATTTGAGAAACTGTTACTTACAGTTTGAGACCACCGCAGGAGAGGGAAAAAAAGTCATAGACTAAGCACACACCAAACACAGTGATTCCAGTTTCTTTCACCAGCATTGCACAGGTCCCAAGAAACAAACTAAGCAGCAGGAAGAAGGGAGAGGCAGTGGAAGGGAAATGTTCCCCAACATAAAGCTGATCCACACTCCTGCAGACAAATATGATATACAGATTTTAGTTCCTTTTTAAAAGTTATTTTCTTATTTATTAATAGTGCTCACACATTTTTCAAGTGCATGTAAATATTTTTTAGAAGATCATATATATATTAAGGAATTACTTACATGTATTGAAACTGCTTTTCAAACTTCTGATAAATTATGAATGGTTTAGAAAACAGAATATTAATTAAACTAAAAGAAAGAACATAAAAAATGTGGGAAGCAGAAGAGTCATGAAAGAAGAAGTACTAAAAAGGAAAAATGAGGAAGGCAAAGCAGGTGGAAAGTATGACACCAGGAAAATTAAAGATGCTTGCTTTCCACTAGTTTGGGCTCATGCTGATTTACTCTAGGAAGTGACAGAATGCTCACCAGTCTAGGGGTGAAACATTCACCCATCTACACCTTCCTAAGTCAGAGACAAATCCTAACTGTTACAAAGTGCAAGACATTTGACTCATGGGGGCAAAGGAAGGCCATACATAGGCTACCACCAATCTCTGAAACTTCCTGGCAAAATGGCACTAAGGTTTTATAGCAAACAACTCAAGGGAGGGAAGAGGGCGTTATTCTATTGCATAATAAAGAATGGCATCACCTAGCATGTTCCTAAATGTAACAGAAATTTCAGAAGAGACATCCCTCCAGCACTTTAAGCCAGGTTCTACATATACCGGGACAGTTACAAATTTAAGCCCTGCTGTTGCCAACAGCTCTGAGACTAAGCACTATGCTAAAAACTGTGCTTAGGGGCTGGGGCGCATGACTTCTGAGGAGAGGCTGAGGGAACTAGATTTATTTAGTCTGTAGAAGAGAAGGCTGACAGGGGACTTAAAAGCAGCCTTTAACTACCTGAAGGGTGGTTACAAAGAGGATGGCTTTAGACTGTTCTTGGTGATGACAGATGACAGAACAAGGACAATGGTCTGAAGTTGCAGCAAAAAAGGTTTAAGTTGGATTTCAGGAAAAAAATCTCTCACTAGGAGGGTGGTAAGGCACTGGGACAGTTTACCTAAAAAGGTGATGGAATCTCTATCCTTAGAGGTTTCTTAAGGCCCAGCTTGACAAAGCTCTAGCTGAAATAATCCTGTGAGCAGGGGGTTGGACTAGATGACCTCCTGGGGTCCCTTCCAAACCTAATTTTCTATCATTCTATGTCCTCCATGTAGTTCAGGCAGAGAATTCCTGCAACTCCAAAGGAAATTAATTTTGTTAGGAAGGGAAAAAATCCTAGATTCTCAGTGAGCTTCATAATTGCATTACTTGTATCAAAAGGATGCAAGTTACTGCTGTTCACTTGGTGTACAAACATTTTACCAAAGTTTAAAATATTCTCAACAACTATGGAACCAGTGCTGCAAACCCATACTGGTATGAGTACTGCTGTAAGCTTCAATGGGTTTATTCATCTAAAGTTTGCAATGGCAGGCGCCTTCTTTTAAAAATCACTGCCAGGACTAAAAGCTCTGGTAGAGTTGCAGGGGTTTTGTCAGCTTTAAATGAACTGAGCACACTACAGTGGTGGAGTACAGTGGCAGAATGGAGGAGTTTTGTCAGCTTTAAATGAAATATGCTTGTCAAGATTTTGAGCATATTTCACCCTGCCCCCAATGCCTTGTAACATTTAATATCAAAGTTCCATACCTATTATAGGAGAGAAAAGCCAACAGAAATAGTAGACAGGCTAAGACATCTGCTCTGCCTACAATACCGGTTACCTAAGGGGGGAAAAACAAACAAGATAAAGTTTATTACCCAAAGGTCACATAATAATCAATTCAGAGACGGACAAAAACTGCAATCACTGATTTGATGAGTATGAGTGTTTCTTCCAAGCCTTCTTGGCAACTTTCACTATAACTAGTCATATTACAAAATTTTTGGCATTTCACTTCAGAAAGATCTAGAAACTGCACATACAGGAAACTAAAACCCTTTGAAGTTTTTGCTTTTTTAAGATAACTTAATTATGTAATCTTCAATGCCCAAGCATTTTCTTTAAACTTAAGTTCTGAGCTAGACAAAAATAAATGCAAAGCTTGCCTACTCTAAAACCTCTCTTATAAAACAGTACTGTCTAAGGGAGCTTGGCTGATTAGCTCACATGAGACAACACAGGAGGTAACTGTAAATCTCATGGCTCTTTGTTGCTAAAGTAATCTCTTCTAAAAAATTCTGAGCCCTTTCAGTCATTTCAATCTCACCCATTTACGACAGCTCAAAACAATGAAGTACAATGTTGGTGGTATCTTAACTAGACATATAATTGTCTATGCAGAAACATAAGAACTTTTGAAAAGTTCTCATTTGAAAAGAGAAAAGCACCTGTTTTATCTTCATGAGAATGAAAATAAATCTGCTGCTAGAATGGTTATTTTAAAGCATGTAAGATTTTGATACTTTGCCTTTTCTTATAACCAACAGCAGAAAAAAGCATAAAGCAGCAACAGAAGCTAACACACTCTAATTTTATTTTGAAGCTTATTAAAGGAAAGACTTTCCCTAATCTATTCTAATCTTTTAAATTAAAAAGGCAATGAGAATAAATTCATGAGCCATATAACACCCATGACACATATGACCGTGTTTTTACTATCTTGTAACTTTGCATATATTCTAAACATTAGTCATAACTTGGGACCCCTTTTTGTTCAGAAATTAAAGACTATAGAAAAAAATGGAGAGAACCAGTGTCTCAGCAGGACGGATGTCTCACCAAGCATTCTGGTTTTGAGACACTTGGGCTTTACATTTTTTCCCCTCCAACTGAAGGACTATGCTTGTATTTCTAGCCTGTCTGCTTAGGTTGTTAATGAGAATCACAGTTAGTGCTACAGTAGAAAGCTGGCAGGTATGAACTCCAAAATAATTGATAGGAGATGTTAAGAATAAATGAACATGATAGTCGTTTTGCTGTTAACCATTCAAAGTGTGCATCGCATTAACTCATGGCAAATAGTACATCCTATATTTCTTTAAAAGTTTTATTTTTAAGTATAACATGCATTTCTTTTTAGCTTCTCTCTCTCTGTTTTATGGATCATATACTTACAGCTTCTGTGTGAATGGGATGCACAGCAAAGAACAGAGCTGTGACAAAGGCAAGTCGACAGTCCTTGAATACAGCTTTGTCACAAGTATACATCAGCACAACAGTCACTAGACAGTGTAAAATTACATTCACTGCATGGAAATAGAATGGGTTCATACCAGCCAATAATATGTTTAGCCTGTAAGGAAACAAACAAAACCTTAATGAATATAACCAAACCATGGAATCCTTGTAATGGAAGAACATCATTTAGACACATTAGAAGACTGCAACCAGACAAAAAGCAGAGTTTAAATGAAGAGCTGTTAGATTAATTAGGGGAAATTGCTCAGAACATCTGGTTAAATCTGAATAAAAAGAAACTAGTTTCCCTACTTTGCTTTTAAAATTTGTGGCCGAATTTGTTAAGTTTCATCCACACAGAAGTGAGAGACTAACATCAGAGATGCAAGCCAAGCCTCTTGTAGTTATGTGATGTTTCACTTCCCTCTATAGCAAGAGTGGGCAATTATTTGGGCTGGGATGTGTGAAGGGGTGTGGGGGTCTGCGAATATGGCATATAGTGCATGCGGGACTCGCCTTATAAACATACACACACTCTCTCCCTCTCCTCCCCCATCACTGTATGTGTGCGTACACACACACACACACACACACACACACTCTCTCTCTCTCTCTCTCTCTCTCTCCCCCTCCCTCATTTTTCTCTGTCTCTCTCCCTCTCCCTCATTGCAAAGACAGACGGACAGACACGCACCCTCCCTCCTGCTCCTGGCTCTGGGGTACCAGTGTGGGCCCCATGCTCCCATGGTCCGGCGATGCAGCCATGTGGCGCTGGAGCAGGCCAAAACCTGTGGCAGGCAGAGACTTCCGGTGGGGAGGCCAACAGGGATAGGAGGGGACCGGCAGGGGGAAGAGCTGGGCTGGCCTTGTTGCTGGATCCTGCCAGCACCCCCTGGGTCCTATTGCCTCCAGCTCCTGCCATCTTTGACAGGCAGCCAGGAGCAGATAAATATACATTTGCTAAATTTTTTAGGGGTCCTGAGGGCCATATTTTGCCCACCCCTGCTCTACACTATACAGTGTTTTTATGGCACAGATAATTAAAACTGTAAGATGGAATTGGTATCTTCCTCTTTTCCTTCCTCTGCTTTCTCTTCTCTGTTTTGAGACTAAGATACTTTACCTCAAAACAGGCTGCTGCTTGGTTAAGGTTGTGGCACCACAGGAGTTGGTCAACAGCCAGCTCCTTACAACTCTTTATGTCAGCATCAATTTTCTTAGGTATGCCTTGCGTCTTAGTAATGACCTGAGATCTCATGATGCCCAGAGGAAATATTACAAAGTTGGGTGCAGATCACTTGTCTTCAGAGTCAAAGAGTCAGGTATCCACATACATTGTCCAGCCCTATGAAGTTGGTGCTTGAAGATCACCACCTCAATGCTGTTAACACTGGTTTCTCTACCATTTGTGTGACAATCTTTCCATTTGATGTGGAGGATTTTGCGGAGGTATGGTTAGAGATACCTCTCCAGGCTCTTGAGATGATAACGGTAGGTCACCCACATTTCACATCCATAAAGGAAAGTATGGATGCTGACTCTTTTGTAGACCTGGATCTTGGTGTCTTTCTGGAGACTGCAATGACTACAGATGCACCAAAGCTATTTCCCAAAAGAGGCACTTGTGCACTGGATCTCCTCATCAATGTTCACTCTCTGAGAGAGGTGGCTACTGAGGCAGGGAAAGTGCTCAACTACCTCCAGAGTCTTTCCCTTGATGTTAATTTAGGGAGGGGGGGGTCACATTCATGGCCAGGAGCAGGCTGATAGAGTACTTTAGTCTTCTTAGTGTTGAAAGAGAGACCTAAAGTTCAGTAGGTTTCTCCAAAAAGATATAGGCTAGATTGGAAGTTTTCCACAGCATGCACAAGAATGGCACAGTCAGTCATCGGCATATTGACAGTCAAGGATTGTTGTTTTGAGTAATTTGTTCTTCAAACGAAAATAACCCAGATTGAAAAGCCCTCCATTCATTTGGTATTCAATATTAATTCCAGAGGGAAGGCAGTTCTTAATGAGAACCAGAATGATTGTCAGAAAAAGGGACAACAGTGTTGGGGCAATGACACATCTTTGCTTGACCCCAGTTTGGATGACAAATGGATGCATCTCCAATCCACTACATAAAATGGTTACAGTCAACCAGTCATGGAAGAACCTCAAGACCTCCACAAAAATAGTACAGAAAACCTGCGCTATTCATGGGTTCAGCATTCGTAGTTCCAAATATTCGCAAATACCAAACCCACATTTTAAATACACTTTGTCCATTTACAGTAGCTCCTCAGCAACTCTGTGCTTGCTGCCGCCAGGCTCCCATCACCAGCCACCAGAGCCGTACATCCCCCACCCCACCAGCTGCCGGAGGCACTGCATTTATAAACACAGTGCCTTATTTGTGGATTTCACCATTTGCGGGGGAGATGAGAACGTATCCCCCACAAATGGCAAGGGTCGCTTTTATTAAAACATTAAACAGACATTTAAAAGGCAAGAAAGAACACCAAATAAAAGCCAGCCCAGATACTCTGCACGTAGACTAAATCATGTCTTAAAAGGCACAACATCCCTGTATCTGATTTCACTAACTTTCAAACTGCTGTTTCCTATGATGGATACGTGGACTAACATGGCAATGCCCTTGACTTGTTACTACTATATAAACATATCAGTTTTCCTATATCAACTGACAATTGGTGTGTCTGTGAAGCCCAAAACATCTTATGTTCTTTATAAATAATTTCTGAGTGCACAACCTACAGCTGACAGAACGTTATCTACCCTAGGCTGCTTTTTCCAGGTGCATCTAACTTTAATGAAGACGGAATCTTACTTATACATTCACTTTTTTGTTCCTGCAGAATTATGTTTTTGTCAGGAGAGGGGCAATCACTGAGGTTGAAGAGTTTGGGTGATATACCAATTTTGGTATAACTTGGTCCTTCGCTTCTGAAGTATTGTATGATGCAATTATTTGGACAATATTGCAGTTTATATGAATCAAAAGCTCTTTTAAAAAGGGACATTTCTGTTTTCCTTACAAGACTCACCGGGGCTTGTGGTATGAGCTGTCCTCCCTCCCTTACTCTTGCTATCACAAAATGATAGAAAAAGAAACATACTTTTCACAGAATAAACAAGAGCAAACAGTACACCCAAATCAAATTACAGCACCCCCACCATGCTGACCCAAGGCTAAATTATGCCACCATGTCTGTGAGGCACAGACCAGGGAAGGGATGGTGGAAAGTTGCATGACTAGGGAAAAGGAAGCCTTTCTGTTTGCAAGGTACAGCCTCCTTGAAATCCTCATGCCTGCTACTACACAGCTGTCATGAGATACATTTCATCCCTCTCTATGTTACTGCAATTCTGAAAGACAGTTCTGGTGCTGGGACCCAAAAGTCCCAGGGGTGCAGGGCATGAAAATCTTTGTACTCCCTTCAGTGTAGTAACTGCAACAGGGCCTAACTTTTTAGCAAGCTACACATTTCTCCTGCCCACCTCACTGAATACCTGAAGGGCCAAGTGTGAAAGTCCTATAATGAGGGAGATCAGCTAAGGCTGTTCAATTAGAATAGCTGCTAAATATGAAAAAAGCGTTCACTTAATGGTCTGACTACTCCCCTATGTTTCTCTCTCCCTCTTTTGAAACACTCTTAAGATAATCCTTTCCTTAAACAGCAAAATCTTAGCACAAGCAAGCATGCGTATGCATTACATAGCATCATTGGTGGTCCATTAAATGTAAAAGTGTGCAGGTGCTTTACTCAGTGTTGTTTCTTTTCTGCCAAGGCTATTACGTGTCATAACAAATTAGGGCAAGTGATGGCAAAGGAGACATTCTTTTGTCCTAAAATAATTGCACCAGAAATCTTGGGAGATGTTAACAGTGGTTGTACTATCAGATATGTATGGGTGTGGGTGGGTGTGTGCTTGCATGCAGCAATAGGACTGCACCCAATTAAAACTCCATCTGCGGTCCCCCAAGTCACATGAGCTTTACCAAGCTATCTGTCGAGAAGAGCCTAATATGTAAAGCCCATGGCAGGGAACTGCACAGCACCTGGGAGAGTGGGGCCAAAGAATGGTGGGGAGGAAGAGATAAATTGCCCCCTTCCCCTCATGCTTCCTAAGCTGTCATATCTCAGCTGGGCCTAGCCCCCTCCTTGTGTCAATGGGCACGACTGTAGTAATGTACAGTGTTAGTGTGAAGTAACCACTGTCTGTGGATCAAGAGAAGGAAAAAGAAAAGGCAAAAATTCATCATCAGAATTATTTTGCCATGAGAAGTAAGGGCTTTCCTAACACAACGCGCAGGTGAAGCCTGCTGCGCCCCCGCTCCCTTGAAGCCCCCCAGACACCCCCTCAGCAGCCGCAGAGCCCCCTGCCGACCCCCAGCACAGCCGGAGGTGAGCAGGCTCATGGTGGGAAGGGGTTAACTCCTCGCTCCCTGGGAGGAGGCGGCTGCCTGGTGCCGGGCGGGTCAAGCCCCCGCCCAGGCCCCTACTTGGCCCAGCCCCCCAGGGAGCCCCGCGACTGGAGCCGTGCGAACAGGCTGTGTAAACAGGTGTTCGAGTTAGCACGGAGTTCGCACGGGAGAGGGCGTGGGAGGGCACGAGACCCTGCCTGTGACCTCCCCCAGAGTAGTCAGCCCCAGCCGTAGCCAGCCTACCAGAGGCATGACACAGATGGGCACGCGCCACACCCCGAGGGTCCCCTCGGGCTCTGCAACTCCCGCATTGGGCACCTCAGAGACGGCCACCCAGACGGAGCCCCTGGTCCCGGGCTCCAC
>NW_017728931.1:36938152-36951013 GCF_001723895.1 Crocodylus porosus
CCAGCTGACTTCCTGCCCTTTGGGCAGGGGGCTGGACTCGATGATCTCCCGAGGTCCTTTCCAGCCCTAATGTCTATGAAATCTATGAAATGAATGGGAAAATATGGCTGGAAGCTTAATACCTCTAACATGGGGAAGTAAGGCCTCCCTCCCACTTTCCCAAACTGTCAACTGGCCCAGCCTTGGGAATTTTGTTTAATAGCTCAGATTTTAAAGCCAGAGGAACCATTATGAACATCTGGTCCAGAGGTGCTCAACCTACAGGCCACAGGCCAAATGCAGACTACAGAGCCACTGCATCCAGCCCACGGGATTCCCCCACAGATTTGGTGGTGGGGGAGCAGTGGCCATTAATATACCACCCTCCACCCTGCCATAAGCCCTGTGCCACTAGTCAGAGCCAAGCCATACACAAAACCTCAGCCAATACCAGTCTTGCATCTGTACACTGCTTCTAGTCGAATTAATACACATGTTTTAGAGCCAGGTTGTAAAACTCACCCCCTAGCTCCAGACTGCATGGCTCCTCACAGACTGGATCTGTACTTGGCAGTGATGGGGCAAGGGGCAGCAGTGATGTAGGGGCCAGCAGTATAGCAAGTGGCATCAGAGGAAGTGCAAGCAACAGGGACAATGATGGAGGCAGCAGGGTGAAAAGCCATGGCACTATGTGGACACAGCCCTCACTCACCCCTCCTGCTGCCCCTGTCATGTCCAATGGCACCTCACAGCCCCAGATTCTGCATCAGGTCCTTCCCCACTAACCCAGTCCTCCAATTCCCTGGTTCAGTAGCAATTTCATGTGGTTGACACACCTCGTTTAGAGTGAGCCATCTACAGCCCTGTAATTAGATAGAGATGCAGAGCCTTTTGGTCAAGCCCCTTTATCAGTCAAGAAAAGTGTCCCATACCGGCATCCCCAAGATAAAGCAAATTATTTCACTCCTGTGACCGGACTGCAGTAATGCAAAAAAGCCCCACCTTGGAGTAGAGCTGAATTAGAGAGAACCTCCACATAAATGTTTACGTGGTAACAACAGCCCCTCCACCCCCTCAAGCTGTGACGTCATGAACATGTCTGGGGGCAGAAAAGGAAATGAAGCCACAAAGACACATGCAGAGTCAGCTCTCAGGTATGCTTTCTCCTACCCTGCAGGAGACATTTTTCAGGATGTTTGTCATCATAGATGATGCATAACTATCAACAGTGCGGGGTGGGAGGTGGCACAACTCCATGCCACTGCCACTACCTCTGCCAATGCCAGGCACTGAATCTGACCAGGCTGCAGCCCTGGCCCTGCCTTCAGCACAGAAAGGGGGGGGGGAGGGGGGCACATGTCCCCTATACCCCCCACATCACCTATGCCTATGATGATCTGTTCCCATGTAGTTGGAGTGGGGCCCCATCCTTAAAGAGCTGAGGAATCCTTCTCTCTTCCTGATCAAACATTTAGAAAAGAACAGAAATTACTGGAGACCTACAGCACGTAACTGATTAAGATCAGTGGGTGTTCTGCAATTCAGTTAAATGGAAACAGAATCACACCTTCAGCCTGCCGTTATTCATACTGCTGCCTCCTGTGGTTTGGAAACACACCTATGCCATGCCCCTCTCTCTCCCCATGAGAAAAGTTCCTAAGCTACTGATGTACTGAACCACAGTTCAAAAGCGAACAGCCTCAGAAAAGATTTGGGGGAGAAGGTAATCTGCTATTATAATGAGGTGAAAATACTGATATTTTCTATGATGAGGCAGCCAATGTCACCTGTGCCACCCCTAATGAAAGAATTCCTTGGCTAAGAAGTTTCCAATGAATTCTCCGGCATGCGTTGCTCCCCTCTTCAGGAAAAATAGACTGCAAGTCAACTGACTGCTCAGAGACTCTGGCCTCAGCTCCTCACTTTGTGCTCAAGTATTGGAACATCTGTATGTTGTGTCACACACTGCTCAGAGACCAATGCCAAATCTGTGCAAAGAAAATTAAAACAAAAAAGGTTCCTGCCCTAACTTTGAAATTCCTTGGTTTTGTTTCATGTTATTCTGCAACAAATGTTGTTAACCGTATGTGTTTGTACTTACTACAATCAAAAATCATTATGTAGAATTGTGTGTTTGCACCTTGGACATGGGAAATAAATGTCCAAATTAAAGGGATACATTCTCAGGAACAGACTTTAAAGTTGTACTGAGAAAATTTGTCACTGGGGTCTTCCAAAAACGTTCCCGTACCCAAATGTTGAGGGTTCTATCAAACCCTCTGTGTAATATTTACTACGTAAATATTAGTTCATTTTAGCTATTTTTACATCTATAACGAAAGCTGATCACAGTAGTATGTAAACCAGTTCTAAATATATACAGTATAGTGAGAAGTTTCTGAATACACTTGGAAACCAAATACTGGTCACTTATGCAATGGCTTATAGGAGGGATGCAACACAAGGGATCACCACAAGATGAAATAGATTCCCCCTACTATTCTCCATCCCAAGCTCAAAAACAGGGTGTTGGCCTTCTAGATACAGGCTCCTGCTACAGACTTTTGGCTGTAAATTACTTATCCCTTCAGTTCCATTGCAAAATTGTGGTTCAGTAAATCTGCATCTTTTACAAATCCATTGGCCATTGAGGGGTGACATCTTCATCCCCAACAGCACTTTTTTTCTCCTACAAAGATACAGCTGCTTGAATGTGCCTGTGCACCGACTGGCTCTGTGATTCCCAGCTTTCTGCTCCCAAGAAGTTAGAAAACTGTGTTTCAACTGCTTTTTGACTTTTGATAGGCAAAGAAAGGGCTACAGGATTGATTGTCTTGATTCCTTACAGTTTTACAGGTGAAATTATCAGAGTTTTATTATTATTATAAATTGCCTAAAGGCCAAGCCCCTGAGTAAGAGGCAGCATATGACTGCTGTACTGGCACTGAGAAAGACTTTCTCTGAGGAGAAAATGTCTACAGCACTTGTACAGATGCAGCCTACTTTCGTCTCTCATGCCTGGCCAGCTACTTTGCCTCTGTCATTACTTCCACACCTTGCTTCATCCACACCCTGCCTGCTTGCTTGATAGGGCAATAGCTAGGGAACAAGGACTACACACCACAGCTAACCCAGACATAGCACCAATCAGGAGGCTGGATGCACTCTACTTCCGTGTCCAGCCAACAGCTCAGTCCAGTATTTACAAAAACGTCCTTCTTTCCCATACTGCATGCTGAAGGTATGTAGCAAATTAAACAGAAAAAACTCCCTTGCTGAATTATGACATAAATAAAATAGGGACACTGACACAAATGGTGACATCTCACAAATTCCGGTTTTTAAACTCAAAACTGGTTATGTTATACATAACCACTGACACCCCTTGGTCCTCAGTGTTCTCCATCCACTTAGACACAAAACCCATTCAAGCCTTTTTTAAACTCTAATGATTTAACAATATTGTAAACCATAATTAGAGAGTTTCTGGTTTTATAGACCTTGTTATTATCCCTGGGCAGCTCTGGTTTAGTGTAATCTGTTTTATTACATTCAACAGACTAACAAAAATACAACATGGTATGAAGTACAAATGCACAACACATTAATGATAATTTATTTCAGCAAATAACACTTTACTTAATGAAAATTCTGTTCTATCACCCTAAACCTCATGAAAAAAAATTATATGGATGAAGATTTACATGCAGATTTTTACATTTGTATATATTAATTTAATGGGTGATGCCACTGATCAGTTAATTTCTTCTGGGCTACCCACTGCCTTAATAAAATGTCATGATATATATTAAACTGTATCTGAAAAAGGTCAATCAGGTAATCCAAAGCAAGATTTCATTACTGCACACAGTAGAAGTTGTCTACAGTAGAAGCTCCCAGAGAGTTTACAATAATGTGAGCCTGTACTCCAGCAACACTGGTATAACTGCTAAGAATGGCTAAAATACTAAACCCAGACAGAACTCAATTATAGTTACCAACATGCTATTAAGACCCTTAGCAGTGAAAACACCTCCACTAGTATTTACACTGGGACAGTTGCACTATTGCTAAGATAAAGCAACAATTTTCTTTCCTAGTTTAGAAGGACCCTGTACTCATAATTTTCTAGTGTAGTACAATTCTGTCTAGCAGAATTTAGGCACTATAAACCAAACAAATTATTTCTTTGTCACTACACCACTGTTCTTCTATAACTAGGAAGTAGCTATACTAATCCTTTTAGATTAAGAACCCATGGCACAACACTTCAGCCTCCCTCAGCTTTCCATCACCAAAGTAGCTGTTCTTAAACAACACTTTAAAAAACAACTTGAATGCAAAATTGCAGAACAAGAAATCCACAGACTAGATTATGTTAAGTATGGTCTTAGTAGAGATTCTGGATTCTTATACCATTACCTGGACAAGCTTTTATACCCCCTACATCCCCCAGTAGGTTAACTGCTTTGTTTATCACTTTCATCTCTTCAACCCACCTTCACCTCTCCCAGCAGTGCCAACTCCCCTTATCCTTTCCTCCTCATCTCTCTATCCATTACATTTAAATTACTTTATTCCTATTTATTTAGTGCTCCTGCCATCTGCAAACCCAGTCACATTATTAGACAAAATAGGCTGTCACCTACAAAAGCTTTTGCCACTCTAAATAAGTTAGTCACTAAGGCCACCTATACACGTGCCCGATGCCTGCTCCGATGCATTCAAATTAGAACGTGTTGGAGCAGACTTGATTGAGTCTACTAAAGCATGCTAATTAGCATGCTCCAGCAGCCTTAGTGTCACATATTCAGCATCCCTGTGCTTCAAAATGGCAGTGGGTGCTCTTTAACTGAAGCTCATTGAAAGAGCTTTAGTTAAATCATTCCCCACCACCATTTTGAAGCGCAGACCACTGAATACATGAAACACTGCAGGCACTTTAATTAGAGAGGCTCCCAAGAGCCGCTCTAAAGCCCCATCCCTTCGCCCCACCCCAGACCACGTGTAAAAACACCCCAAGGCTGCCTACATACATACTCAGGGGGAAAGGGGGAAGAGCATTTCAATTAGAGCAGTTCCTGGTTAGCTGCTCTAATTAAAATGCCCCACCATCATATGTATTAAGCCCCCACATTTAAAAATGGCCACAGGATACTTTATCTAAAACCTCATTCAATGAGGTTTTAGATAAAGTGCCCCATGACTTCTAAAATGTGCAGGGGTTTAATACATGTGATGATGCAGTGACGCTGGAGTGCTTTAATTGGAGTGCAGAGAAGACTTGATTAATCAAGTCTGCTCTGATGCATCCTAACTACAACACCAATGAGCATGAGTATAGGCAGCCCTAAGTACCACTCTGCTTTGTCTTCTATCTGACTTCAGACTAACATGGTCAACTAACCTCTCACACAACAAATGAAAGCGAACATTTAAGTTAAACTGAACTGCTAATTACTGGACTCTCCAACTCTCAGAATACATTATAATTCACAGAAATACAGCTCATAGTATCTTGCAATACTGCAGTGATAGGGGGTTTTCCACAATAAACAGTAGGAGAGCAAAGCATATTCCCAAACAGAGATACAAGTGAATAGCCTAAATATAGATGGAATATAGTTGCAACCAGCTGTTCTGCACTCATTAGAAAGGGGACCAGAAACAAAACATGTTCAAGGAAAAAAAGAGTAATGACTCATCAGGAATGGAAGACACCTGTAGCAGAGGACTACATTGCAATTTTTCTGTATGATCAGCATTACCTTAGAAGTTTCAAAAGTGGAAAAAAATTATAATTCTTTCAGTTCTGAGCCTACCAATATCAGACTGGTGGTGAGAGCGGCACTTAAATGTATATTGAAGACAAGTATAACAAGTGAAAAGCAGGCATGGTAAGAAAGACACACCAGAAACTCAGGCACAGAAGTCCAAATCAAATGCACTGTAATGCCTTAAAACAACATCAGCAGCAACAGTACTACACATTCTTCACTTGGTAGGATGGGTTGGTCAAAAACAAAGCCTTTTAAGGAAAGGATGGAAGAAGAAATCTATGGTGAAATGAATGAAAGAAAAATAAAGTTAGTCAAAAATACTTCACAAAATAAAGCAAGGACTACATAGACAAGATATTAAAAACAGGACCAAATATAGCTTATAGAATCATAGAAAATTAGGGTTGGAAAGGATCTCAGGAGGTCATCTACTCCAACCCCCTGCTCAAAGTAGGACCATCCTCAACTAGATCATTCCAGCTTTGTCCAGCCGGGTCTTAAAAACCTCCAAGGATGGAGATTCCACAACCCTTCTGGGTAACCTGTTTCAGTACTTTACTATCCTCCTAGTGAGCAAGTTTTTCCTAATATCTAACCTAAACTTTGCTTGCTGCAACTTGCGACCATTGCTACTTGTCTGGTCACCTGCCATCACTGAGAACAGTCTAGCTCCATCCCCTTCGGAACCCGCCTTCAGGTAGTTAAAGACTGCTATTAAGTCTCCTCTTCTCTAAACTAAATAAGCCCGGTTCCCTCAGCCTCTCCTCATAACCATTTCTGTTGCCCTCCACTGAGCTCTCTCCAATTTGTCCACGTCCTTTCTGTAGTGGGGGGCCCAAAACGGAACACAATACTCCAGATGTGGCCTCACCAGTGCTGAGTAGAGGGGAATAATCACTTCCCTTGACCTGCTCGCAACACTCCTATCAATGCAGCCCAATGTGCCATTACTCTTCTTGGCAACAAGGGCACAGTGCTGGTTCATATTTAGCTTACTGTCTGTCTCCTGTAACTATCAGGTCCTTTTCTGCAGAGCTGCTGCTTAGCCAGTGGGTCCCCAGCCTGTACCAGTGCATGGGATTGTTCCATTACAAGTACAAGACTTTGCACTTGGCCCTATTGAACCTCACAAGACTTCTTTTGGCCCAATCCTCCAATTTGCCTAGATCTCTCTGAATCCTAACCCTACCCTCCAGGATATCTACTACTCCCCCAGCTTGGTGTCATCTGCAAATTTGCTGAGGGGGCACTCTAAGCCATCTTCCAGATCACTGATGAAGATATTGAACCTAACTGGCCACCAGGACCAGCCCCTGGAGCACTCCACTTGGTACAAGCTGCGAACTAGACACTGAGTCATTGAATACTATCCACTGAGCCCAATGATCAAGTCAGTTTTCTATCTACCTTACAGTCTATTCATCAAATCCATACTTCCTTAACTTGCCTGAGAGAACACTGTGGGAGACCATATCAAAAAGCCTTGCTAAAGTCAAGGTACACCACATCCACTGGTCTCCTCGCATCTACAGAGCCAGTCATCTCATTATAGAAGGCAATCAGGTTGGTCAGACATGACTTGCCCTTGGTGAATCCATTCCGACTATTCCTAATCACTTTCTTCTCCTCCAAGTGCTTAGAAATGGATTCCGTGAGGACCCACTCCATGATTTTTTCCAGTGACTGAAGTGAGATGGACTGGTCTGTAGTTCCCTGGATCCTCCTTTTTCTCTTTCTTAAATATGGGCATTATATTTGCACTTTTCCAATCATCCAGGACCTCTCCTGATCTCCATGAGTTTTCAAAGATGATGGCCAGTGGCTCTGCAATCGCATCAGCCAGCCTCCTCAGCATGCTTGGGTGCATCCCATCTGGCCTTATAGACTTGTATATGTCCAGATTTTCTAAATAGTCCATAACCTGTTCTTTTGCCACAGTTGTCTGCTCACCTCCTTCCCAAACTGTGCTGCCAGATGCAGTAGTCTGGGAACTGACCTTGCCTGTCAGGACTGAGGTAAAAAAAGTATCGAGTACTTCAGCCTTTTCTGCATCCTCTGTCACTAGGTTGCCTCCCCCCATTCAGTGAGGACCCCTCACTTTCCCTGATCCTCCTCTTGTTACTGACATACTTGCTGAAATCCTTCTTGTTACCCTCCACATCGCTTACTAGCTGCAACTCCAATTGCGCTTTGGCCTTCCCGACTCCATCCCTGCATGCCCGAGCAATACTCTTATACTGCTCCCTAGTTGTTTATCCAAGTTTCCACTTCCTATAAGCTTCCATTTTGTGATTTAGCATACTAAAGAGTTCCCTCATAAGCCAAGCTGGTCTTCTGCTGTACTTGCTAAGTCTTCCTGTGTATTGGTATGGTTTATTCCTGCACTCTCAGTAAGGCCAGCTTACTGTATGTGCAAAAAGTGCAGCCAACTCTCCTGGACTCCTCTCCCCCTCAGACTAACTTCCCAGGGGATGCTGCCCATGAGTTCCCTGAGAAAGTCAAAGTCTGCTTTTCTGAAGTCCAGGTCTTTACTCTGCTGCTCTCCAGCCTTTCTCTCCTCAGGATCCTGAACTAAACCATCTTGTGGTTGCTGCTATCCAAGTCACCATGTACTACTACATTCCCCACCAATTCTTCCACGCTTGCGAGCAGCAGGTCAAGAAGAGCAAAGCCCCAGTTGGCCGCTCCAGAACTTGTACCAGGAAGTCCCCAACGCTCTCCAGAAACTTCCTGGATTGCCTGCTCACTACTGTATTGTCCTCCCAGCAGATGTCCGGGTGATTGGAGTCCTCCTTGAGAACCAGGGCCTGTGATCAGAAAACTTCCACTAGCTGTTTGAAGAAAGCCTCATCCACCACTTCCTCCTAATCTGGTGGTCAACAGCAGACCTCCACCCTGACATCACCCTGGTTGCTGTCCCCTCTGACCCTAACCCAGAGACTTTCAACAGATCCATCTACAGTTTCATACTGGAGCTCTGAGCAATCATATAGCTTTGTACATGAAATGCAACTCTTTCTCCTCTTCTCCCCTGCCCATCTTTTCTGAACATTTTATACCCATCCATGACAGTGCTCATCATGTGAACTATCCCACCAAGTTTCTGTTATTCCAGTCACTTCACAGTTCTGTAACTCTGCAAGGATTTCCAATTCTTCCTGATTCTTTCCCAGCCTCTGTGCATTCATGTAACTAGCCAATTGCACTGATTTCTCAGGAAGAATGAGAATGCCTCCCCTGCTTCCACTTCTTACACACCATGAGCAAGAACATTCTACTCTGACTTTTCTTTTTAAGAAGTTACTACATATGTATTAGCTCTTGCTAATTTTCACATATATATATATATAATCTCCATTTATATATTATATCTCCATATCTCTATTCATATATATATTTACTTGAACATACTATATGGGAAAATTACCAAAAGCTAAACAAATACATTGGACCCTGAAGCACTTTTTTCTTCCTTTCTTTTTAAAGAGTGAAAACATAGTAAACACGCAAATGCAGTTTTCAGAGGCTATATTTTAAGTAGCCATATGTATCAGCATTAGACATAGCAAAATACTCCCTTTCTAAATTAAAGGGTTGCCTCTTAACAGATCAAATATTCTGCTTTGTTTTAAAAGTGATTACCAAAGTACAGAAAAATGTGTTGTGAAGAAGCCAGTTGTACCATTGTATTTGGTTTATTAAAGGCATGAAACATTAGTTGGGGAGGAGAGGGACAGCAGCAGATGAAATATGCTATGTAAACTTTTGTTAAATCCAAGAATTTACATTACAACTGTAGGGATTTTTCTTGAAGTACAGAAACAATAAAAAAAATGCACACTGCCTGTTCTTACATTACTTTAAGCTCAAGTTACTAGAGATACCAGCCACGCAAGTTTCATCTTAATAGTCATACAATTTATATAACCTGAACAAATTATACCTACTGTGTGCTATATTAGTGTGTACATTAACTATAGGCTAGATTTTTTTAATTGTTTTAAAATCTGTCTAATATTAGATGTGAAATGCAGCAGAAACTTTTACTCTTGCATTTAACTGTTTGGGCCTAACACTAATAGATTGCATCAAGGAATATCATTTAAGATTTCTGAATTTGAGATGTACTGAATCATGTCTTGTAGAGGTCCAGCAGTGTAAACCTAAAATGCTTCTAAGTGGTAGAGGGTGGGTGGAGGTCTGCTCCCCCCTCACAAAAAAACCAAAAAAAAGATCATTTTCAGCTTACAGTAATCATTACCATGGCATTTGTTTCAATCACAGTTCAAAAGTCCATAGGAATCTCGAATCTTTCCCTTTGATTTCACAGCTACAAAAAGGGCAGGGCCAGTGAAGGATAAAGAAGGGATACAATAACATGTCTTTTTTATATTAGGATACAGGCTGCATATTTAATCCCAAGAGATTTGTTTTGCATCTTGCTATACCATGATCCAAAATGCAAACTGTATGCACAGAACAAATGAAAATAAGGGATATAAATGGAATACTGGATACAAGGGATATAAATGGAATTACATTATACCAGAGGGGGAATAACAAACAATAACTTGGACATAGGGCCTAGCCACCGAAAATACCATGTTTTTCACTTAGACAAAGTTTTGTGGCTGAATGGGTAGTTTAGTCCCCACATTCCATCTTTAGAGTATTATTGCACAGCACTAATCTCTAGAGGGAATATTAGGAAGCTTTTTTTTTCCATTTCAATTTTGCTAAAACAGTCCAGTTCTATTAAGTATTAGACTGCTGATAAGATAAACTGTCCCTGCTCTTGCAGAAGGAAGGAGTGGAAACAGCGATGTTCTGCCGAGCAAGATGGAAACTGACAGATCAGCTCCCTCCCTCACAAAAAAAAAATCCACAATTGAGACCATTTTCAGATCACAATAGTCATTATCATGGCATTTGGTTTCGTCTACCTGCAGTGGAGCGCTGCTTGGCAAGAGTTTCCTTTCCACTGTTTGCAGCCAGAGGATCTTTTGCTGCACAGATCTTTTCATTTCCCACTTAGCTCTACTGCTAAGGGGAGAGGAAGGGCAACAGCAAGGGGCAAGGGGGAGTGAAAAAAGACGTACGCACGCAATCTAACCAAGCTACTGAGGCCATATAGCTGACGTACATTTCATTCTAGAGCCAAATATCTCCTGAGCCCAGTCTAGCCACTGAGAAACAGGCTTACTCTTTGGCTCTGAATTCAAAGGTGATCATTTTGAAATACTATGATTACTCGAATACAAAACAACCTCCAACAATTAGATTCCATATATGGAAAATGTATAAATTTGTTCTAATTTTCTAGGTATAGAATGTAATTATTGAAGGTGAGCTATGAATTTGTCCCCTTCAAACTGCTATAGCAGGGAAAATAAATCTGGAGGGTCAAACAGTAGGCAGGTAGCTCCCTTGCCCCCTGCTTCTCTCCAACTTTTTCCCTTCTCCTTACTGTCAGATCCTGCTCTCCCTCAGTACATGGATGGTGAGGAGCAAATTTAAAAATTAAGACCTTGAAATAAATATACCTGTAATTTGCCTTTATGCAAAGTATTTACTCCATAATATTATTTTAAGCAATGATTTTGTACTACAAATTATGCATGATATTAGTCCAAAGCCAAAAGGCTCATAATTTACCATATCATTCATTGGGCTGGGCCCCAGGAGCATCCACAGCATTTTAAGGAATGGTAACCCCACAGCTTAGCATGTGTGTGTGTATTCCTGATACCCCTCCACAAAGGATCCATGTGCTAATTACCCTCCACTCACGAATGGAACCAGGTGTTCTTGCTATGAGTCCTGGGATCCTCCAAAAATTTATATGAGATGAGGCACAGGGCAACGTGGTTCAGCTCCACCTCATGAAAGGCAGTGCTAGAGTAGAACTTACTGCCCCTCAGAGGTGAGCCAGGGAGGTTATACAAATTGCACCATGGCACACCTGTCCAATTAAAGATCAAGCAAAGCTTTATTGGCTACACGCGCGTTAAAGTGAATCTCACCATGCTGCAACAATCTGGGATAGGTTTAAAAAGAGTTCTCAATCAGCTGGCCACATCGAGGTGAGGCTCCCAAGTTCCCATGTCTGCTTTGATCACCTGATGTTTCTTGGGATGCAGTCCAGAGAGACACTTTGTTGTCCTTTGCTGTATCTTTCATGACTTGGTGCGATATCATTGTTGCTAGGTGGTTGCTAGGCACCGTTGCTACCCTATCTTATTTTTCTAAGCAGTTCTATCTTTCTAAACAATTTTTACAATTACAGTCTCCAGCTTAGACACCACAAACCTGCTGCTCTTAATTCCCTAATGTTGGTTTCTTGTTGTTATCCTTCACTGGGACTTCTTGACCTGACTTTTTCCCTATCTGCTGCTTGTTTGCTCTGCTAAGTCTCCAGGCTAAGTGCAGAACTGAACATCAGCTATTTGAGCCAATGTAGGGTTCATCCAGAGGATTCTGGGAGTTCTGGCTACTCATGTAAAGTAGCTGCAACGTGCCTGTATTTTCCTCTTTACAGGAAGAGCCACACTAATAATATGCAATAAGCTGAAAGAGGGGGTGACAGTGGGATGCTGAGTGAACTGTTTGGGACCTTGTTTGGTGATATTTGCCAGACATTTAAGGCTGGTGAAGAAACAGGAATCACTGGAAATGGGAAAGAAAGGCACAGCTCAGCTGTGGGAGTGAAAAAGTAGCAAAAGTGTATTCAAAGTAGTAGCTTACCATGACTTTAGAAAGAGTTGGGCAGTGAGGGAGACCACACGCAATAGGCACTACCACACAGAAAATAGTACAAAACTAAGATTAGAAGGGATCCTCAGGAGATCGAACTCCCTGCTCAAAGCAGGATCATCTGCAGCTAGGTCATCCCAGTCAAGGCTTTGTCTAGCCAGGTCATAAAACCCTCCAAGTACAGAGATTCCATAACCTCTCGAAGGAACCTGTTCCAGTGTTTTACCACCCTCCTAGTGAGAAAGCTTTTCCTACCTATGTCCTCTGTTGCAACTTGAAGCCATTACTCCTTATTCTGTCACCTGCCACCACTGAGCACAGTCTAGCTCCATCCTCTTTGGAACCACCC
>NW_017728931.1:36951113-36956222 GCF_001723895.1 Crocodylus porosus
TCTAGCCAGGTCATAAAACCCTCCAAGTACAGAGATTCCATAACCCCTCGAAGGAACCTGTTCCAGTGTTTTACCACCCTCCTAGTGAGAAAGCTTTTCCTACCTACGTCCTCTGTTGCAACTTGAAGCCATTACTCCTTATTCTGTCACCTGCCACCACTGAGCACAGTCTAGCTCCATCCTCTTTGGAACCACCCCTGAAGTAGTTGAGGCTTGCTATTAAATCCCACCTCAGTCTTCTCTTCTCCAGGTGAAATAAGCATAGTTCCCTCAGCTTCTTCTTAGAAGTAATGTCCCCCAGCCACCTCACCATTTTCACTGTTCGCCGCTGGACTCTCTCCAATTTGTCTACATTCTTTCAGTAGTGTGGGACCCAAAACTGGACACAGTACCCCAGATGTGGCCTCACTAGTGCCAAATAAAGGAGAATAATCACTTCCCTTTATCTGCTGGTAACACTCCTACCAATGCAGCCAAGTATGCTATTAGCCTCCTTGGCAACAAGGGCCTATTGTTGACTCATATTCAGCTTGTTGTCTACTGTAATCCCCAGGTCCTTTTCTGCAGAGCTGCTGCTTAGCCAGTTGGTCCCCAGTGCATGGGACTATTCCATTCTGAGTACAAGACTCTGCACTTGTCCTTGTTGAACCTCATGAGATTTCTTTTGGTGCAATCCTCCAATCTGTCTAGGTCACTCTAAATCTTAGCCCTACCCTCCTCCAATGTATCTACTACTCCCACCAGCTTGATGTCATCTGCAAACTTGCTGAGGGTGTACTCTATGCCATCTGCCAGGTCACTGATGAAGATATTGAACAAAATGCCCCAAAACCAACATCCAGGGCACTCCACTCGATACCAGCTGCCAACTAGACATTGTGCCATTATTACCCTTGAGCCCAATGACCCAGCCAGTTTTTTTACAGTCCATTCATCCAACCCATTTATCTTATTCAGATGGGCTGCACCAACCTACCCTTGTGGTAGGTTCCCATAAGTATGCTTGCCCAGTATGGGCCATGTGTTTTAAAGTCATGCTCAATGATGGCTACATTTAATCAGCTTCATAGTTGCTTACCATTAGTAAGTGCATGCCACTTTTGGCAGCAGTTTAATGATAAACAATGTATTTCATGAGGTTTCCTTATATACAAATATAAGACAAGGGCCTTCCGCTCCCCCCATGCTGAATGGGGAAAAAAAATCTTGTCTTGTATTCCAGTAGATAGGGCACAGACACTTCTGGATCCGATCCTGCTCACAAACTAGCTCCTCACGACTTTGACAAGAGCTGAGGGGAGAGTTTAACCTGAATTCATCCTTACTGGGGTTTAAAACGATAAAAACATGTTTTTTTGCTTCAGGACTCAAATATCTAAAATGTATATGGTAAAGTTCCAGTTCATTTTTCTCATTTCACTAATTTCTATCATTTACACTCAATCCACCAATCTAACCTGTGAATGTAAATTCCAGCTTCACTAGGACTCCTTGATGTCAACTGAGCTCCATGAAGGCACATGCCTTTAGACCTGCCTGTAGAAAACGTGCCATGCTGGTTGGCTGTACAACAGGGGTACTCAACCACTGGTCCACAGGCCAGATCTAGCCCCTGCTGTCATGCCATCTGGCCCCTGGGGAGATCCATGGGCCATAGCCCTACGCACTAGTTTAGGCATGCAAGGTCCAGTCCCCGTACATGGGTCCCAGCAACACTGGGCCTCAGAGCCTCATCTCGGCATGAGGGTTGGGACAGGGGCCACAAAGGGCCTTGGGGCTTAATCCAGACATGAAGGGGTGGCATGGGGCCTGACACCATCCACAGCTTTAAGGGGCCCAATCCTGGCATGTTGAGTCTGATCCAGCCCACAGACTGGCCCCACACCACGCATCTGGCCTACAGGGGCAAAAGGTTGAGTGCCACTTCTCTACTCCAATAAATAATAGGGTCTTTCATATTCATGAGCTGGCCTTACATTATATAAAGGTTCTACATTTAGAGAGTTTATAAATATTAGAAGTTTTAATAAACAGTTAATGAGTGGCAGCCCAGAAACAGCGACGGCAGGGGCCCCGAGTCAGGTACCACCATAGCTGCATGAGCCTGAATAAGAGAAAGGCCCAGCCAGCTTGCAGCCCATACAGAGCTTGCAACCCTCCCTGAAACAGGTTCTGCCTTGGTGCACTGAAGGTCACCCTTTGGTGTTGCTTTTCAGCAGTGTCCTAACAGGGGGCACAGAGGGGTTTCTGGTATTTCTGATCTATAATTCTTTTGAATTGAAGAAAAAAAAAATGTGTTTGTTGGGAGAGACAGGAAAGGGGGGCAGGGAAAGAAGGGAAATGAGAGGGTTTGTGAGGACAGCAATAGCCCCCCAGATGCTGGAATGCTGTGGTAGGAGAAAAGCAGGGGTGGAAACTTCTGAACATGCACTGTTTATCTCCATTCTCCTAACATCCACCCTCTGCTGCTGTGTGAGAAGGGAGACTGAGTCAGTTCATCAAGCCCAGTACATGGCAGTTCTTATGTATGCTCTTATGTTAAAGTCTAACAAGTTGCTTAAAACCATCAGTAAAACCTTCTACTCATATGATTATAATTATTTATAAAAACATACTACTTATATCTAACAGGCTTATAAAAATCTATTCATCATTTACAACTGGAATCTTAATGTAAAGCGTGACCTGCACATTGGCACCTAGCCATAACAAGAATTCTTTATAACCCTCCCAATTTAAAAACGCTTTTAAAATATTTAAACATGATTAATGCTTTATATTGTAAAGGTTTTATTAAAATTTGATAAAGAAGGAATAGGACTCAGATTAATTACATGAACTGAAAGTAATTTAGCCTGCCACTCTTTTTTTTTTTTTTCCTCCCAAGCAAGCCTCAGCTTTCCCTTCCAAGACGGTAAGAAATAACTATCTATTACTTTATGGCCTCCCGGTTCTCCTTATTTTTTCCCTTCCCTGCCTATTCTGTGTAACGATACACCAGGGACACCTAATGCAGAAGAGGCCACATTGGAATTCAGTGATTGACATGAGACTTGCAACCATCAGGAAGACATGAGCAACAAGACAGTGTATTTGGGCCAGGCCCTTTAGTTAGTTATTAAAAACAAAACAAGCAAACGTCACCTGTTCTTATATGTTCCCCTCAAAAAGAAGAAATTAATCAAATGCATCCTTTTGCCTAACTTCAAGAAAAGGGACTGAGGATTTTAAAAGGAGAGAGGAGGAAGAGAGCGATTAGGGAATTAAATGCAACCGATTTATTCAGAGGAAAGAAGTTTCTAAAACGTTTGATTTTATTCTTACATAATGGGCAAATGCAGCCAAGGAATAAATGGGGGGGGGGTATGCAAAGTGTTGCACGACCCCCCATACCACTCAAGGATAGGGCAACCTGTCAAAAGGCCTTAAAGTCCCAACAAAAGCTGTTTCTTCAAAGCTGCCTCTTAGAGGTAACAATTAGCTCCCCCAAAAGCAGATGTCCTTACATCCCATGATGAAAGCACCCTCCTGATTATTATGCCAACCCAATTTTCCCTCCTCGGAGCTTTGCAGCAGCATGTCTGGAGAAAAATCGAGCCCTGGGAATGAAAGTTCCCTGCTAAAGATTATACAGCTCAAATTAGCAGTGCCCCTCTCAGAAGCAGCAGCCTCCCACACTTGCAGCCAAGGTTACCTCACAGTCTCACACAAATATCCACTGTGGTTTTCACATTTCAAATTGTTTACATGCAAAATGCTGAATCATGAAGCTAAGAGGACAGAATACAATGGTGTGGCACCGGGGTTTCAGCCTGTTTTACCAGAACAGCCCCACCTCATTTTGTGCCTGGTGGGTTGTTTTGTTTTTTTTTTTTTTAAGTCACACGCTTGGTTTTTGGCAGGTTTGAGCCCTGTAGGGAACAGCCAAGGAAAAAAAAGAAATAAAAGATCCTGCTGCTCACTCGCTTGCTGGCTGTCCAGGATCCAGGACCCGTACAGCACAGAAGAGAGAGAGAAAAAAAAATAAGAGCTTTGCCTTTCCCCTCCCCCCAAATCCTAACCCAAAGGAGCTCCCATGCTCCTGCATTCACAAAGCAAAATAAAACTGCCACTGACTGGGTCAGACCATAGGTCCATCGTGCCCAGTGTGAGACCCTTCACCCAAGGCAGTCAGAGAAGCCCTTGAGTGCTGCTTGTGGGTTTTTTAACCTGTAACTGGACCAGACTGAATGCACTGATACCATGCCCCTTTCCTCCAAGAATATGTCCAAACAAGTTACACTTACAAGGAAACATGGGAGCAACCTGTCCTCTTCTCCCCCTGCCCCCCCTCGGGGCATCCTTCCTGCTGCTACTACACTAGTGGGGGAACTCCTCCCACCCCCACAGCCTCTCTCAAGTGATCTTTGCTGCTCTGATGGGGAAGTCCTGTAGGAGCAACCTGCCCTCTTGTCCCCAGCACCTCCCTCGGGGCATCCCTGATGCTGCATGAAGGGGAACGCCCCTGTGGAGGCAACCTGCCCTTACCCCCCAGCCTCTCTCAAGGGATCTTTGCTGCTGCTCTGATGGGGAAGTCCTGTAGGAGCAACCTACCCTCTTCGCCCAACACCTCCCTCAGGGCCCTTGCTGCTGCTGCTGCTCTGAGGGGAACTCCTCCTGTGGGACCAACCCACCCTCCCTCGCCCCAGCACCTCCCTCCGGGCATCCTTGCTGCTGCTGACAGAGGCTCCTCCAGCGCAGGCAACCTGCTCTCTTCCCCCCGCACCTCACTCAGGGACTCCTTGTTGCTGCCGCAAGGCGGACCGGGGGGGTGGGGGGAAGAGCTGTGGCTGCCCCCCCGGGAGCTGGCAGCGGAGGGGGCGCTCGGCGGCCACCGTGCTGTAACCGGGGGGCGCTGGCCCGCTGCCCCGGCCGGCACTCACTTGAAGGTGAGGGCGCAGAGCGGGCGGTAAGACTTGTGGCTGGTGTTGTCGGCCATGCGCTTGCCCCAGAAGTCGTCGGCGAAGAGGGCGGGCAGCGGCGCGGCCGGGCGCATGTCCGGGTTGTTGACGATCGCCCACACGTCGTCGTGCACGAACTCGCCCCGCAGCGAGTTGCCGAAGCAGAGCG
>NW_017728931.1:36956979-36984717 GCF_001723895.1 Crocodylus porosus
GCCCCAGGCCTGCTTCTCCTTGGCTGCAAAAGGTCATTCTTCTCCACTGGGAGGGGCAAGGTGGCCTGGCAGCAGCCTCTGCTGTGACTAAACCGTCCCAATGTAGATTTAGACTCATAGAAAATGAGGGTGGGAAGGGACCCCCAGGAGGTCATCTAGTCAAAGCAGGGCCATCCCCAACTACGGGTTTTCCTTGGCAACCACAGTTTTGCCAACTACGTTTTTGAGTACCCACACTTCAGAGAAGGGGGTACAGTCTGAAAATACCCCCCAACAGCCCCCCTGGTCCCTGGCACAGCTTTGCTGGTGCCCTTTACCCCCCCCCCACCCACAGCCCCTGCTCCCCCAATCCTGCCAGTTTTGCCAACCGCAATTTTGTCAACCATGGGAACATTCAGCAACTTAACCCGCGTGGTTGGTGAGGGAAACCTGTAGATCATCCCAGCCAGGGCTTTGTCTACCTGGGTCTTAAAAACCTCCACAGATGGAGATTCCACCACCTCTCTGGGTTACCTGTTCCAGTGCTTCATTATCCTCCTGAGAAAGTTTTTCCTGATATTTACTCCCTTTGCTGCAACTTAAGACCACTGCTCCTTGTTCTGTCATCTGCCACCACTGAGCGCAGTCTAGCTGCATCCTCTTTCAAACCCACTTCAGGTAGTTGAAGCCTGCTATTAAATTCCCCCTGAGTCTTCTCTTCTCCAGATTAAATTAGCCTAGTTCCCTCAGCCTCTCCTCAGAAATCATGTGTCCCCTAACCATTTTCATTGCTCTCTTTTGGACTCTCGGTTGTCCACATCCTTTTTGTATTGGTGGGGAGCCCAAAACAGGACATAGTTCTCCAGATGTGACCTCACTAGCACCAAACAGAGGGGAATAATCACTTCCTCCTATGTGATGGCAACCCTCCTACAGCCCAGTATGCTGTCAGCCTCTTCTTCTTTGATGTCTTCTTCCCACTGACTAGAGATTGTAAGTGGGGGACACTGAAAGAGTTCTTCCCAGACAGATACCTGCACTGTGACACTATCTGTCATTTAACAAAATCCCACCATGGTTTGTTGCTGGCGGGTAAAAGCTGTGGCTGCTTCCAGCACATGGAACTTGCTTCCCCTAAACATCTGCTTCAGCCCATCTTTCCTGCTTTTAAGAATAATCTGAAAATGCTCCTTTCAGAAGATTTTAATAGCCACCCTATGTTGCACTCCATGTTCTCCAACATGCACTCTTTTAGCTATCTCAAATAAGGGATATGTTTACCAATATTTTAAGGTTTCCTATAAAAATACTTCCCAGGCAGTGGTAGACCCATGGGAGAAGGGAGTATTTGCACATGTGCATTGTTTTTCTCAGCAAGCAGAAAACTAAGAAATCTATTTAATTTCTGAAAGTGTGTCTAACATCTTTCCCAACTATGTAGTAGGTCCAATAAAAGATATTTCCAGAATATATATTACCATATTTACCCCAACCCAAAACTACTTCAATTTAAGATGATCCCCAGTAGATTCTATATGTGGAAAATTATAAAGTTGTTATAATTTTCCATGTATAGAATCAAATTATTGGAGGGTCATCTTAAATTCATTCTCTCCCTCCGCCGCCCCCCACCAGCTGCTGCAGAGGAGAAGGCAGCAGCAGAGGGCAAAGTAGCAAGGAAGGCAGCAGCAGGGGGAGCAGGGAGTATGCTCCTTGCCCCCCCCCCAAAAAAAAACTTGGCCCATGCCACTTTCCCCTCAGTGACTGCACCCCCTAGCATCTGCCCCTCTGCCACCTTTCCCCACTGCCACTTGCCCTTTTCAGTGTCTGAGGCTCCCCAACCCTGGCCATTTGATTCCCCCCCCACCATTTAACCTATGCAACTCCAGCCCAGAGCATGGTGAACACTGTAGTTCCAGCCCCAGTGAAGCAGCAGCAATGGCAGCAGCTCCCATCCTGGCCCCAGCCACAACTGGAGCCAGAGCTGGAGGAGGCAGAGCTGCAGCAGCTCCCTTGCTACTGAACAGTCTCCCCTCCCTCCCCCAGGCTGCACACTGCACGGTCTCCTGTGCATTCCCCACATAATGCTGTCTCCCCAGTGCTCCCCCCTGCACTCCATAATCTCCCCCAGGTTGGGGTTGGGGCCAGAACTGGGGCCCGAAGCTAAAGCCAGAGCTGGAGCCTCAGCAATCACGTCACCCTGGCTCATACTCAAACCCAAGATAAAGTTTCTTTATCCCCACGTTGAATGGGGCAGAAACCCTCATCCTGGATTCAGATAAATATGGTATGCGTTCTGGAATTTGAAAACACCCACAACTTGCAAATGACATGAAAACTGGAGGTGCCCAAGAGAAATAACATCTCTGCTTTGTTTCTCATTAGATTCTTGAAATACAGTGTGGCCTCTCCATTGACTTGTCAAGGTTCCATCAAAGGAGAAACTACAAGAAGCAGGACTCCTCAGGCCTGGATAAGTCCTTATCTTGGACTTATCTAGTCTAAAGTTCTTCACTTTCTTTCCTCAAATGAAAAGAGTGCTGGAGAGATTGAGAGTATAAGGAAGTCTATATGTCGGTAACAACAAGACCTGTTGAAAAACCAACACTCCTATAATGCTCTCTCTCCATCCACAAAAGAAGAAATGACTTACCCAGTTAAAATTCTACAGTTATCATAGCATCATGAACTGAATTGGAGACTATTTCTTAAAATCCCAAATGCCAGTCAGTGAACTGTCAGCAAAGCAAGAGCAATCAAAAAGTTGAAAATACACTAACAGTTAGCTGCTCCCTGGCCCCTGTTATGAGAGGGACCCTGACTACAACCAGATTTGCCACTCCACTTACCCAGGAGCTGCACCAGGGTTTTGCTGCCACCAGTCGTCTCATCCAGGTACAGCTGACAGCCGGCCCCCAACCATAATGAATAAGACCCTGAGTGTGCCTGGGTCCCCACCTGACCTAACCAAGAGTTATACTGGGTGTCCACTGCCACCAGCCGGGAGTGAATCCAGAAGTGCCAGCGAGCCCCAGCTTCTGGAAATCCTCAGCTGCTGGCAATTACATGGTTGGGAGCTCGATATGATTGGTCCCTGAGAGGCCCAGCAGGCCCAACAGTGATCGGGCTGAGGCCCAAGACTCTGGGGGGGGGAAGCACAGTCTCCTAGGGGAGATCAGTGTGGTTCTGTGCAGAGGCACAGAGAAAGAGCCTGGGAGAGTGACAAACCAGAGCTCCAGCTGAAACGAGCATTGGACACCCAGAGCAAGAGCTAATGAGTAACTGTTGGTTGGAAAGAGCAGGCCACTCCACACTCTGGCACCAAGACTGGACTATGGGTAAGCCATGAAGTGTGGGGAGCAGCTAGGAAGTCCCACTGGGGCCTCAGTTGGTGGTACCCACAAGCCAGCTGAAGGGCACCACTGAAAGAAAGGCCAGCGAGGATGGAGGCTGGATCCACGAGGCCTGCACAAGGGAATAACTGAGTGAGGAAGAGAACCCCTCAACTGAGGGTATGAGGAACCCATAATGGGTGCTGGACTCATGGAGCATGTGCACCAGTAAAAGAGGTATACATAAGGATTGAGTGGACCCCCAACTACCACATTCAGAGAAGGGGTGATAAGTAGCAGTGACCAAGTGAGCTACCAGTCTAGAAACTTGACTGTACTGGAAGGACCATGGTATTGGCCTGGCAGATGTGGTGAGGACAGGGTGTAGGGGAGGTGGAGCCGTGTGAAAAGGACATACTCTCCATTGATAAAACGCCATTTCCCTTTTTGTTCTAACAGTTAGCTTCCCTTTATTTGTATCACATCAAGGCATGGCAGGAGAGCATAAGGAAGCAGGCACCAACTTTGAGAAAGAGCTACAGGGACCATCACACCCACTAACATATCGCTTTTACGTGGTTAAGTATGAAAAACTCTATATACCCACCCACCACATTGCATGTGTGTAACTATCCATGTAATGCTCTGTGAAAATTAAATCTAAATTGCTTCTCAAAAATAGGGTACCTGAGATAACAAAATTATATATGTAGCTTAAGCTCTATCGCCACTTGATTGTTTACCTGTGTTTGAATTATTGCACACCAGGTATATAAAATAATATTGACTCAATAAGGGAGTGCTCAGAGTGCTGAGGCCTTGGAACTAATTACATGCAATGATCAAAAACTTGCTGTGCTAATTGAGAAGAGTTAATTACTGCTTAAATGGGAAGCAGCAGCCTTCCCACTGAGTAAAACATAAGGAATTGTATACAAAGCAGCTCACAGTTCAAAGTGTTAAAGATTAATTGATCTGATTCCATTTGGAGATGGCAGCATCTTAAGACAGAAATAGCAACTTGGTTTAAAGTTTAGAAGTTAAGTTCTGAAGAGTTTACTCTTTTTCTCACTTTGGTTACATGAAGGTAAATTCAAAGGAAAAAGTTAAATTAATGCAAACCTAATTATTAAATTTCAAAAGATGCCAGAAAGCACATTCGAAATAAGCAGTGTGCATATTTAGGATTTACAACTAATCCTACCTAGGGATGTGCATGTGTAAACTTGACTACAGCTTCTTGGCATCTAGCAAAATAATTTTGTATTGATTTGGCATTTAGATAAAACAATTATTCAAATTATTTCTGGTTTAATTTAAATTATGGGGTGTTTTGAAATTCATTTCAGTGGGATTAGGCTCTGTGCCTCATATATACTGATAAACAGATTGTACAGCTTCTTGTCGGCTGCATGTGATTAAGCACAAAATCAGCTGGCCACCAACACCACCCCCCCTCCCAGCTACTAGAGGGCATAACCTAGTTAAATGAAGGGACATTATAATTCGGCATGGTTTTGCCTTTACTCAAAGCGTTCCTTCTATAACTGTTATATTGGAAGAGGCATGGAGAGACTGTGCCACAAAACAGAGCATGTGATCTACAGTTCAACCAAGTAAATAAGAGAACACTTTTGTCTGGCTGACTAGAATTTAGGTTGTGGCATTTACAAGAGCTTTGGTGAGGAGAAAGACTATAATTGTAATGAAACACTTCAATGAGATGGGCTAAAAAAATCCTTGTCATGATCTTTTTCTTCATCCCTGGTTTGTTTCTAGCAAAAGGGCTATCTTTTGTAAAATCTTCAAGCTCTGTGACAGTTCATATTTCATTTGGGGCCAACTACCATCAGCATTTCAAGTGAGGGCTAATCTTAGTCTCAGTAATCTTGTAATTGATTCTCTGATCCTGATTTCCTTAGAAGACATCACTCATTATTTATAAAGAAACCCGGTGACCTCAAGACAAACTTTGATGTACTCTGATTTCCACTGGGAAAGTAGTATTTTCAATTTAACTCATGGTATAGCACTAGAACTCTTCACAGAGACTTCCAGACTGGGTCCTATATTAATTTCAAAAATTAAAAAAGAACACTAATTTTCCCAGCTGTCAGGAAAGGCACATGAGTACAATGAGGATGACAATGAGAACTGACTGGTGGATTCCTGTGGACATACTTCATCTCCAACTGCTACCTTCAATAGTTAAAAGTAGGTTCCTCCTTGAACTATTTTAAGATTTTTCCCCTATTTCAGATATTCCTTAAAATGGATAATTGCTGAGAAATTATTCAAAGTTGAGAAACACTTAGCAGAGCTATTACTACATTAGCTAGGAGTATTTAGCCTTTCAGATTGTCTGGAAAATACAACTTCTCAAAGCCTCTGGGCCATAAGAGTCCCAGTTTGTGCCTTAGCTGTGGTCACACAGAAATTGCTTACAGTGGTCACAGGTGAAACATAGTAGGGTCTACTAATTGATCAGCATGAGGGGAGACAAATGGAGTTATCAGGAAAAGAATTATCCAGACTTACTGTTTGCAGTTTAAAAGGTCAGATTGAGTACAATGGTTGAGGAGAGATGTACTGATGGCATTTTTATTGTGAAATTAAAGTAGAATATGGCTTAAGGTCCATATCCTCATTTTACATTTGTCCATTCTAGGATCTGGCCAACAATTAGCAGATAACAGTTTCCTTAAGACTGTGTATTCTTAACTAGGATGTATATAGCCAAATTACAGAAGGAGAAAAAATGGCATTTTTCTCCTGTCAGTGGCACTAGATCCCATGTGCTCATTCTCCAGAAGCACTTCAGAAATTTTCTAAAGACAAAGCAAGGTCTCAAGCTCACAGAATCCTGGTATTCTCTCTCTTTTAGAGAAAGGTTGTTTTTATTTCAGCCTGGAAAATCTTTTCAAAAACCTGAACATCAAATCCTCAAATAGCACCTGATCACAGACAGGATCTAAACATAAAAGATACTGATCACCTACGACAGGACTGTCCAACTAGTGGCCCAAGGTCCACATACAGCCTAGGAGCGGTTAATGAGTCACCCTTGGGGCCCTACCTGGCCACTGCCCCCTATTGCTCTGGCTGCTGCTATAGCTGGAGTTTCTAAGTTCCCCCTTCCTCCCTCAGCTTTTGCTACCTCCTCCTATCCCAAGGGGTGGGATGATACAGCCCATAGTGCAGGGGGAGTCAGTAGGTGCAGTGCAGTGGAGGAAATGAGGTGAAGGCCACCCATGCACTGTGCGGGGGGAGGGTGCTACCTTGCATGCAGTGCAGTGGGGTGGGGAGGGCGTCCGCATGCAGGTCGCAGCAGGAGGTGCCACCTGTGCATGCAGTGCAGCAGGGGATAGGATTCAACCCATAGGCCTGTGCCCTGCACTAGTGCAGCCCTTGTGGGTGTGGCCCACATTGTGTGTGGCCTCGAATCACTTAGAAGTAGAACAAGCTTGACCTACAACTTTCACTGATTTAATACTAGTTGAATTGGAATTCATAGGAAGTAAGGATTTCCAGCACTACCTAGTAATGGGCTTTATACCTTTTTTTTCCCTGGGTCAGAACAACCAATTTCAGTTTAAAAGAAAAACCCAGTTCAAGTTACTGTGTTTTGAATGAATAAACTCTCCAACTGGCTAATTTCGTTTATTTGCAATACATACTGGCAATCCTGGATTGATTTATTTTTTCCAGCCTGTAATTCTATTTCTGGATACAGATCAGTAGAAGGTGATGGATTGTTCCAAACAGGAATTTTGCTGGTAAGAAGAGGATTTAACAGGAATATTTTCAAAGCAGAAGAATGCAAATAACTTGCACATTTTCAAGGAAGGTTTTTAAAAGGTACAAACAGCAGTTAGATGCCTAAATTTCACTGACAAGCAACAGAGGGTACGCATTCACTGCTATTTGTGCTTATCAAAAAGTGCCCCCCATTATGAGTTTTTCCATAAGCAAATGTAATTGCTATAGAGCTCTCAAGCTGGATCAGAACTGCTAAGGATAATTTGTCAAAAGCATATTGAGCACTCGCTTTGGTTGCCAGGACACCCTGACCAAGATTTAATCGGTGGTTAGAATTCACATTTCTGGAGAACACCAGCAACTGGATTCCCTGAAAGAATCTGATTGCTTGAGACAACTGGAGACCTTTTTCAAATGGAGGCTGGATCTGGATCAGTTTAACTTTCTTGATATTGAAGCTTTATAGCAGAAAATACAGTCCTCAGTGTAATCAACCTTTTGCAAGTGTGTAAATAAGATGACTATTCCCCGTTTGGACTTAAACAGTTGCTTTGTGGGCATCCTTGACCTGGAACCCAATGATAGTCCTCTGTTCAAAAGTTGCTTTGACGTGTATATAAGATCTTGTGTCATCCCTAGCTGCTATTGAATTGGACCCTACAGGTGGTGTACACTTACTCTGTAGTTACAAAGAAAACATGAACTCCTCATGATTAAAATATATCCCTTACCAATGAGGATCTTTCTCTAATATTTGATTATAAGTCTTAAAATAATTAATAAACAAATCAGCACTAAGTATAGTCAGTTTTTTTTCAAGACAATAATGTAAAACACCTCTATGTTTAACAACAGCTGAAGTAAATTTTAGTAAAGTACTAGAACCTATGGTGCAGAATAAGTTATATCAAGCCATTGTAGTATGAGTATGGTGACAGTTTCCATAAAAAGCTACTGAACAAGGAATATAGTACATTCCTCTTCAAATTCCTTTTTGCATCTTTATTTTTGTAAGGGGAAACTGTCTGTCTTTACTGCTTTCAGCTACCTAGCATTTTTGGTGCACAAGCATCCCAGGTACAACACCATGTCTATCAGCATCCCTTGATACAGCTCATAGCTTTACCATATGGTCCTAGCTGCAAGTTCTGTGACATCAGCATACACAGCTCTACCCTAGCTAAAACAAAAGATTAAAAAATGGTTCCAGGCACAATTACAACCACCAAACCCAATTCCAATGCCACATTAGTTAGGGAGCTGTCATTCATGTTTGCTTTCCCTCTGCAAGCATTACCACAAGCTGACTGCTGTTTTCACGAAAGTGATTGAGAGATTTTCTGGCAGTCAATAGATCAGTTAAAATTAAAGCAATAAAGCTCTTATGCAGCTTCTTAGATGAAACAGTTCTAGCATATCAGAAATTCAACCCACACATTGGGGCCAATTATATATGGAATTTATCTTGGGAGCTGCACATTGCCCAGGATGAAAATTGCAGTATAAAATGAGTTTTAAGCAAAACAAATTCCAATTCTGTGGATTAAGCTATGTGAGAGCAGAGAGAGGTAAACTGAAGATTTTCTGAGAGTAACACCTTGCTCCCTTTTCTCTCTATCTTATCCCCAGAGCCCAAGCATGATAGTTATTCTCTTTCTGCCCAAGCTAAAATAGGTGGGGCTCCCTCTACAGCCCAGTGATGCTGGCCCTTCAGGGTCCAAAATGCTACCTTGTCACATGCTACAACACAATTTATGTTGTCTACATTAGTTACAAAACATATTCACCAACACGTTGTTATAAACATTTTATGCAAGTGTGCCTGAAAGAACCATGGGAGAGAAAGAGAGACATAGGATTTTTACAAATTTTCCTCAGGGTTTAAATCCCTACTTATAAGCTCATCATTTTCAGCTCAGAAATGCAGTTGCTAGATAGACATTGAGGAATACTTTTCCCCATCTACTTGGCCAATCCCTCCTGCATCAATGGTTCTCATCCCATGTCACCTCTTACCTATTTCTGCTCCAACTCTTTTTCCCCGTTTCACTCAACCTTTGAATTTCTAAGTTCAGACAAATCAACTAGTACAGAATACTGCAGCTACACATCTAAACTGTCCTTCACTCTACACTGGTTTCCATTGTACTGTAATACCACATCATATTGAGATCATCACATCATTTGACCCCAGTAATCTTTCCTGCCATGGCAGGGGGTCGGACTAGATGATCTACTCAGGTCCCTTCAGACCCCAGAAACTATGAAACTATATTCAGGGTCTTGATCTTTATTTTCAAGATGCTCAAAGACCTGGCCTCAGCATATCTATATTACAGGCTAAATCTCCAGAATGAATGCCACAGTCAACAACTCTATTCCTCAGCCACCTTGGAACTTTCAACTATAAGGTGAAGCTCCCCTGTGCTAGAGAGAGAGCTTTCTTGGGAGCTGCAAGATCTGAGGACCTTCATCACTTTCTGCCCTACCTATAAAAGGAGCTTCCTTGACTTGCTTCTCATATTACAAGCACAGAGAAGAGTATAAGGAATAATAAATGACTGAATGACACTACTCTACTGCATACATAATTTTTCCTCCGGTGGAAAGAATGAGAGAAAAAAATGGAACATGAATGGCAACATTTAGTTATAGGCAGACATGGTTCTCTGGGTAAATCTGAGACCTTTTATTAGACCAACTAAAATAGTTGTAAAAAATAGTTGCACGCTTTCAGGTACAAAGAATTTCTCCAGCAATTTTCATTGGTCTAATAAAAAATATCAGATTTACCCAAAGAACCTTGTCTGCCTATGTCCTTAGATCAACATGGTTACAACCAACACCCCTAAAATTTAGTCATGTTACTTAATGTATTTCTGGAAGAAGCCCAAATACTATGGTAATGAAGATGGTATAAAAACCTACAAGGAACAGAACGTCATCTCTCCTGAATTCTTTAAAAGGGGCTTGTTAATACTAGACTTAGGCTTAAGCAGAATCTCAAGCTTTGGGGAAGTCGAGATCCACACTTTGCAAAAGCTGGGTCTATTTCTAGATATTTCTATATTGACTGAGTTTGACTATAGCTAGGAACAGAAAATCATGAAGACTGGGTTAGGCTTCTTGGCATGAGCCTGGAGTCTGACATGGGAAATTAATCCATTCTAAGCTGCAGTAAACTGAGCTGCGGAGTTTGTATTCGTGTCACTGAGACAGTTTATGTTCACTGCTGGTCTATAAACTGTTATTAGTCAGACTTGACAGTGGGTTATGTCTTGGTGAAAAAAATAGTCTATGGAACATGATGCATTAAAAAAAGATTTATAAAATGATATTAAATGAGCCATTTTTCTTAACTTCATATTCCAAGATGTTTTTGGGAGATGAATAAAGCAATAGCTGGGGATTTTTTGGAGAAGGGGGGATTATGAGACTCTAGCGCACTTCGTCACTGAGATAACCACATCTGTCAGCTAAATTGGCCCTGCTGTTATATTTAGTTTCCAGAAAGAGTTTCTTAGATCTTAAGGCCTTGGATACTTCCCAAAAGATTTACTCTCTGGACCACTGAACTGAACTGTAGTTAGGAAAAAAAAATCTATACCCACTGCTAGCATTTGAATTCTTCCAAGTGTCACATAGTCTCAAGTGTAGATGTAAAAAGCACTGATGGCTCATGTGAGATTACTTGATAGGAATTGTGTTTTAATTTCCTTTGTGAAATTTCTCTTATTGCCTTGTTGGGGGCCTCATCTCATTCCACTTGAGGGGCAATGAACACCTAACCCATATTCTGAGAACTGACTTATAAAATTCTGTTAAACGTGTTTAAATAGCTCCCAACTTTTCAGAGCGTTATGGTGCCGTAAAAGTGACTGATAGATGACAGTGCCTGTCTGAGTTTGTTTAGAGGTAACATGAGCCTTCGGTGGCTGGAATAATAGAATGCAATTTTCTAAGAGCTTGCTTTTAGAAAAGCCTGGGTTTTGTAAGAGACATGTTAGTTCTGGCTATATCCCACCTTTTAATTCTGACAGTTTTGTTAGTTGTAGTTGAGCTATCATTGCCATTTCTGCAGTTAGGAGAATCCCATCCATGAAGTGGAAGAGGACTTTCTTGAAAGCTCAGGGTCACTCAGGAAGTGTTGATGAATGCCATTCAGCAGACGCGCGCGCGCGTGTGAGTGTGTGTGCGTGCGCGCGTGTGTGTGTGTGTGTGTGTGTGTGAGAATTAACACAGCAAAGGCTCAAACGGAGATCCGTGTGGTATGTATAAGGAAGCAATTTCAGAAGAATCAAAAGGGAGCCTCTCTCCACAGATGCCTTGGTTGATCCAGCTGGATCTGTCCTGAGCTCTTCCCGGCTGGAAGTTTCTCCGCATCTATCTTCCAGCAATATCTTCTTAAAGGACTGTGCCTTGACAAGAACAAAGTAAGACTGTTATTATGGCTTGGCTTTCAACTATTATTGTCACATGTTGCTTTTGGAAGCTAAGTGTAATATTCCCTCTCATTGTCATTTATATTATTCAGGCTACCCCAAAAGGAAAGCCTCTTCAAAACTCAGAACATAGATTTGCTGGCTTTCTAGGTAAAGCCGATCAGATCATAGGTCCTCCTCGAAACCATCATCCTACAGCTCTATTAACACTGGCCCCTAGTGAGATCAGAGACCCATTGTGCTTTACAACAGCCTTTCTCAAAAGTAGGTCACAAGAATATCTGAAAGGGTGGTGGAGAAACTTTAAAAATGGATAAACAAACTTTAAAAATGGATTTTCCTTTAAAGGAGAAAAATATGGGAAACTGTGGCTTTTCCCTTGCAGGCTGGCAGAGTTCCAGCCTATAAGGGGCTGCTTGGGGCCCCCCCATGCCTCACACCACTCTCTCCCATTCCACACACCAGGGGGCTGCACTGGGTCAGGACTGGCCACTGATGTTTACAAATGGGTCCTGGTACAAACAAGGTTGAGAATCACTGCTCTACATTATACAAACTCATAGTAAGGTTGAAAAACCAACCCAATGAGCTTATAATCTATCTGGATGAGAGAGACAAATGGTGGGAGAAGGAAAGGATTATTTCCCACATTTTACAGATATGGGCTAGAGGCACAGAGAGATTACGTAACTTGCCCAAGGTCACACAGGAAAACTGTGATATAGTCAGAACGGACACCAGATCTCCTGAATCCTCATCCAATTTCTTTACCACAAGGCCATCCCTCTTCTTTGAGCGCACACAGCAGAATAGGAGAGAGAAAGCATAGCATACATCACAAAGGCTAGCCATTATGCATAGCACTTTAAAGCCTACATTAGTGGAGATTTGCAGGTATACTCCCCTGGTAATAACTTTGGCAGAGTCTGTGGCAGCATACAGACTCTGGGAATGGATTCAGTGGCAGCCATTGCTGTACCCTTTAAGAAGAGACAGGAGACTTATCTATTTTGACTGAGGTTCACTAATGGAACGGAGCCTTAGCTGTTTCTGACTCCTTTAGGTATTCTAGCAAGCTAAATCCTCCCTGTATTTGTGCTCAGAGTCAGGCTTCCAGATAGGAGCACAAGATGGAATCCTTGTACCTTAACACAAGCCATTGCTACCTGCAGACCAGCATTACAGCAGGATCCCTGAAACAGGAAGACTAAATGTCAAATCACTAAAGCATCTAGAAAGAGAACTGGTACATGTATCAGTATTTGAGTGTATTATGGTGACAGCATAGGAGATCTTGTTTTGCTGCTATATAAAGCATTGATAGTTTAAAAGCAACTGGAGGAATAACTAGTTCAAATGCAGCTAATGAAAAAAAAGTGGGCCCAGTAGTCATCTTGTTGTATCAGTTGCTAATAGAGTAATGTTTAGCAATAGCTTGTGTGTTGTAAGGCTTAAGGTTATCAGCAAAGTGACTGCAGAGAAGCTATTTAGAATTCACTGTGCATCTAAAGCTGTAACCTGACAATTTAGATAAACACACAGAAGGCACATTATTATTTACATATATGTGACTCCACAGGAGATGTACTCCATATTATAATAATAACAATCATAATAAATCGCATGCTAGGTGTATATACATATATATATATTTTACTCAGATGAAAACTAATTATGATTCCAGGCCAGCAAGTCATAGTTCCTTTGATTTTCTCTGTGTTATCTTTTAAATTGTATAATTAGTTCTCGAGTTATAACTCCTACAAATCTGCACCACTCTCCAGCAACTGCAGCCATTCATCTGACTGTAAAATGTGCTTTGCCCTGGAATGTTAATTTTTCCAGTATAAAAATGAAAAAAGCAAAGCTGTTTTGTATAAATTGAAGGAGAATGTTTGAAATGCAACTCTCAGAGATCCTGTCCTCCCACTGGTGACATGTATTTGGTAGAAAGAGCTCTCTAGTGTCCACTTTCAATACTGCACTTCAGGAATAAGGTACCATATGTGCACAGCCCATTCAAGTAAATATACAAAACAAACAGAAGGCCCAGGATGCTTCTTGTATGTACTCACTTTAATGTGTAATGTGCAAAGTGATATCTAAACATCATTAAACCCTAAACCAATACTGTACTCAAAGGTTTCAAAGGAATGGGGCAGGGTTCTATTCATCTCCGCTAATCTTTTTTTCAATCTGCTTTTTTAAAATGGCTTCCACTGGAGTCATAAAGCAGTTCCCCTATTTCAGGCATGATCAGGGTATCTTCATTATTCTTCTAAAATCCCCCAAATAAATCAGAGAATTAAAAATTACATGGATAACATCTTTAAAGGGAACAACAACATCTGTCTTATTTGAGAAACTGGAATTAGCCCTAAACAACTCACCCAGGAAATATTTTGTGCCAGTGAACCCCAAATTACAAATGTACCTAATTATACAAATTATCTCATGTTGGACAGAACAAGCCTCTGGTCAGTAATGCTAAAGAACAGGTAATGGGGGAAAAAAAGACAATTAGGTAGTGATACATGAAAGCAAACAGTACTCCCCCATCCCACCACCTTCAACTGAAATGGAAGAGTGTAACATTTTAATTAGCAACTATTATGCAGCTTTGATTGCAGCTCTGGAACAATTATACAGTATATTTTATAGAGCTTTGGATGCTGGGATTTTTTTTTTTCCAACAGGTTAGTGATGAGCTAAAAAAATTTAAAGAGACTGATTTGACATATTGGTGAGCTGAGATTCTATGGAAACACTTTAAGAGAGCATTGGGAACCTTTATAAAATACACCATGGTCTTTAATTGTACTTTGCTATTACAACATATCCCTCATGAACACTGTGGTTTAGCATTGCTGGAAATAAAAACAGTGCCATAGCTGATGCCTACCCACTACAAAGCTGTATCTTGTACTTTCTATACTGACTTCTGGAAGAGTTACTGTCTTGGCAGAAAATGAATTAAGATGGAATAATTGGCAGAGTCTGTTTTCATAAGCAAGAGATCTCACAGCAAAGTTGCCCACCTTTAATGATTGCAGGGTTTGTGGGCTGAATTTTTTGCAAGAGCTATTAAGCCAAAAGTTTAAAGGTTTTGCTGTCTCATGTATTCTCAGCAGATTTTTCTTCTCCCTCTGCTGACCTTCATCCTCTGAGTAAAACTTGCTGGGAAGCCATATTTTTAGTAGCTGAAAAATAATTAGAAGAATATAAACCCCAAGCAATAAAGAACACCGCTCAAATTAGGTCAATCATGACAAAAATAATTGTTCTTCATTTATTAATGCAACGTTTCTGCTGACTAAAAAACAATCATTCTTGGTAAAAGAAAAACATTGGGCCTATTTTTATACTTACTACACTTATGAACTTAAATTATCAACAGAATACTTGAGAAATAAATACCATTTCTTCCTGCATACATGTACCTTTTTTGCAAAATTCAGTTGCTGGAAATGAAGATGGACATTATAAGCTAGGAAATATGAACCATGGACAGGCATTCATTTCTATTGGTGAGAATTCACCTGAATTTCTTATCAGTAAAAATGAAGCCCATTACAGCCCCCTAGCGGGAGAGCTACAGAAGTAAGCTCTCCAGCCAAAGAGCACTGAAGGGCTACTACTAGGACCACCACCCCTACTCTTAGGGAGACCATTTCTTGACAGCCTGTCCTTGCCCATGCCTGAGAAGAGGGAAGACTGTCAAAAAGCAGCCCTCTGGGTTTTAAACTGCCTCATGTAGCCCAGATGGGTGCACACAGGGTGATTTAAAACCAGAGGAGCAGGAATGCAGAGCCCCTGACAGCCTCCCTGACCCAGCTCCCAGTTCCCATGCTTTTAGATCATCCTGTGTGCCACCAGACTGGGCTGTACACATAGCATTTCAAGCCCATGGGGCCAGGAACTAGGGCAGGTGTTGGGGGCAAGGGGCTCAGCAATTAAAGTCCAGGCAGTTGGGAACTGGGACAAGGATAGTTTCCCTGGCCCTACAGGCTTGGAAAGTGCTGCCCACACCAATAACCTGGGTGGCATGGGCAGTATTTAAAGCCCATGAGGCTGGGAACTGGAGTGGAGAGCATTCTCCTAAGGCTGGAGCCCTCCTAGGACTCCAGAAGGGCTCCAGCTCCATGTTTTGGATCCACCATGTTTTGGATCATCTGTAAATCAAATACTAGAGCAAATCACAAGAAGTGGCCTTGCTGAACCAAGGCAGTTTTCTCCTGCACTTGATTTATGCAATATTTAATTTACACATGCAGACACACACACACAATGCACGTTTACTCAAGTAGCTGCCAGTATCCACATGCTGTATACACACAAATATATTTCTACCAATTGTACAGACAATATATAAGTGGCCTCATCTATAACAAGCTATGATGAACTGGGACTTTTCCCAGATCCTTTTAAATAAATCATGCCTGTAATTAAATTATTTTGCCACATATTTCTGCAATAATTTCTGTATCATTCAGTTATTAGCCTTCTTTATTGGCCAGCTATTGTTTATACTTCACTTTTCATGCTTCTCTTCTTGATCATATTCCACCTGTTTTGAATCCCATTTTAAGCTAAGTCAGTTCTACTTCGTTAGTCCTCATAACCCTGTCCATTCCCGCTTGCCTGATCTGCACTTATTTTGCCAGTGATGCAAGCCTCAAACCAACTTCTGTGGTCTTTTCCAGCAGTGTCTTTGTACTGTTTTCCATCTTGCCCCTTCCCTAGCTCAATCAATAGTGTTATGCCCCCTCTTCTTCCATTTTTCAAGACTCACTTTGACCATAATGTATAAAAGATCTTAGCTAATGTTGATTCAGTAGGCCAACTAGCAATAGTCTGTATTTGATAGATTTGATGCTATGTTTTCTTCTTCTTCCTTTACTTTGTCATTTCTCTCTTCAGCCTCCAAACTCCTTGAAGCAAGGTCTACCTCTCCAGTGCCTAGCAAAACAAATTTAAAAAACACCACCACATTGCTCAAGGCTCAAAAAAATCAACATTTCCCTGAGCTCAGGATAAACTGGCTGTGCCAGAAAGCCCGAGTAAGGGACAATGTGGAATTGGAAAGCTCAGGCCTGAAGCATCCAAACTAACTCCCATGGAACATTATAGCAGCATTACTAAATCAAAGTTTTTAGTTTTCAGCCAAAAGTATTGGCTAAGATGTGGTGGTTTGGGCACAATTTTTCGGCTTTGGCTGTTTACTCAGAGGTCAACATTGTCCATGGGGATGGACACACACTTTATGCCCATTTGACATCTGGATGAACTGAGGCACTGATGGGTCAGGTGACTTACCCTACAGCCACATAACAAACCACTGATACAGGCCAAGAACAGAACCCAGCAGACCTCACTCTCAGCGTGAGTTTGCTACCCTTACACTTGCTGGTGCACTGTTAATCCTAATTACAGTGAATAAAAACCCTGTAAATCTTGATGTCTAGAAATAATACAACTGCTGGTAAGAGTCGTTCTTGTGATATAGTATCAAACAAAATGACAAAGGGAAAATGAAAGACGAATTGGACAGTGGATGGAGGGATAAGAAAGCAGTACATATGTTTGGAATAGAGTCTTTTCAGCTTCCTTGTCTGATGAACCGTCTTGTCATATACAGCTCTAAGAAGCCCTCTTTAATGACAGTCTCTTCATTTCAAAAGAAACAGATGATAATGGGGAGAGTCGGGTTTAAATTAACACTTACATTGGTTTTAAGTAAAAATAGATTGTGGCATTGTTCAATTTTTGCAGTGTTTCACTCATACTTAGACTTGCAAGAGGGAAAAGTAACACTGAAATAAAGTTTTAAACTGAAACCATGTGAAAGATACAATACATGCAGCATTCAAATGGCTCACACTCAATGATCTGGTTCAAATATACAGATTAATATTACAATTTGGCTATTCTAACTGGTGATACTTCAGAGTTAAGGACACTTAAGCACTACTCACAGCTTTACCATCCATTTTACTAACATTTTGAACCAAGAAAGTTCATATCAGTCCTTAATACATTTCAGTCAATACTTTGTTTATTTTGTCCTGTGAAGAGCCAGTATATTCCTCACCTAGAGTTTTATGGAGGGAAAAGGAAAATGAATATGATTGCACATGAAACTTAGAGTGACAGGGTTTATTATCCATAAGTGTCTAAAATGCTTGCATGCACAATTATAAACATTTCCCGTATCAAGTGAAAACATTTTTGTCACTTGCAAAGAGCCTCAGTTAAGTAGCCCTTAAATTGCATGAATAACCAAGCTCAAGATGTCTATTTCTTCAATTTACTGGAAAATGCTTCCTTTGAATACACTGAGCACTAGGGGTGTGCAAAGTGGGTCCTATTCGATTTGGATTTGGCCCAAATCAGGGACAGTGATTCGATTCATTGAGCGTTCACAAGCCACACTTGAGGTATGTGAATGCTGCGATGGCGGGGTGGATGGAGCAATCCACAGGAGTGCGGTGGGGGGGCCCTCCATGTGTTCGATGGCAAACTGGGAAGTGGATAAACAAAAATCATGGGCAATGCGTAGGGGGTGCACGTGGCTGCAGGCAGTCCATGATCACCTCTGGCTACTGCCGCCTCTACTGGTGGCGGCTGCAGGTGGCTGCCGACCCTTGGTCGGTGCTCGCCACTCCTTGCCCCCCACCACTGACAGTGCTGGCAGGGTCTGAGGGAGCCCCCCCCCGCCGCCACCATGCTCCCACCACCCCCATGCCCCCCACCACCAGGGCTATGCGCTGTTGATTCCAGAAGCACTTCTGATCCACTTCTGGGTCTGCCAGGGAGTGCGCTGGGGGACCCCTCTGTGCACCCCAGCTTGGCAATTGGCCACAGGGGGACCCCAGGTACCACCCTCAACCCAGGAGGCGCCAATTGCCACACCAGGGGATGCAGGGGGCCCTGCACACTCTCCAGCAGACCTGGAAGTGGACTGGAAGTGCTCCTGATCCACTACTGGGGCTGCTGCTGTGCAGGCTGGGGAGCCCCCCACACTTCTTTGGGACACTCCATGCATCCCAGCATCACAGCATTCATGAGCCACCTAGAGGTATATAGAAAAATATTTAAAGCTGTGTCTATGTCCAAATCTCCAAAACTTTCCAAATTGATTCAGAGGGCTCCAATTCAATCTGCAGAGATTAAAGGGTCCTCTGATTCAATTTGGATTTGGAGATTTGGCCACAGAATCGGGCCAAATCTCTGCTAAATCAAATCAGGGACCAAAGCTTTGCACAGCCCTACTGAATACTACTGTAAGACAAATACAGAATGATTATGCAGTTAATGTAAAAACAGTGTCTTTCTTTAGAGAATTACAATACATTTAATGTTACTGATTGTTTGCAATTTTGCCTGGGGTAATTTTTTCTCCAGGTGTTACAAGGAATCGAAGTCGGTCCTGTATCTACCATTTACTGATTTCACTGGACACTGTAAACAAAAGCTAAAGGAACAAAATCTTTCAGATTCCTATTCTTTATCCATTTCCTTTGCTTCCCACTGAAGAGCCTTACTATCTGTAAAATAAGCTTCAGGAATAAAAGAACCCCAGAGCTACTATGGTAGGTGCTTATTTTCTGTGTAGACAAGCTGTTATAAAGGGACATAATATGCTTAGCAAACCACACTCTCAGCATGATGCTATATCATGGCTCTGTTCCCTTTCATTTCATTTGTGGCTTGGATTCAATTTGTATCTTTCATAGCTGTTTGCCTCTATCAGGGGAAAGCCCAAAGAAAATCTGGGAAGTTCCCTGATGTGTCACCTATACACACACACACATGCATGCACGTGTGTGTGTGTGTGTGTGTGTGTGTGTGTGTGTGTGTAAACTATACATACACATATACACACATACACATCACAATAAAGCTGAACAGTGGCTGACATAAATGGCCTATCATGTTCTATCACTGTCACAGCTCCAACTATTCTGCTGACATCATGAGGACTAATGCCAGCATTTCCTGACAACTCTTGGTGACACTTATTTTAAACTGTCTGTTCCATGTTCCCCTTCACTCCTGGGATACTGAGCATTGGTGTGGCACTTGTTTAAATTGCATTTGTAAAGCTTGTAAAACTTGGATTGATCTGATACGGACTTCCGTTTAGACCATGTACTGAGCTGCGGCTACTTAGCAAAGGTGATGGGTCATGTCTAAAAGCTCTAACCCTGTAAAGACATACATGGAATTGCTTATACGGAGAAATCCCAACCCTTCTCAAATCAAAGGAGTTGTGTCATTGACCATAGGCACCAACTTGTTTTTTGCCAGTGGGTGCTTACAAACATTTTTAAAAAATCCCCAAACCCCTAGAATTTTACTTTTAAATCAGCACGTTCCATGCTGAGCCTTGTACATGCCCAGAAGAGGCAGTGCATTACTTCTACCTGGCTCTGCAACATCTGTAAACATTGGATGCTTTAGTGGGGCTTTTTGGTGCTTTTATCTAATAGCTCATTGAATCAGTTTTAGCAAACAGCGCTAAAAGTCCCACTGAAGCACCCAATATTTACAGACGCCAGAGAGCTGGGTAGAAGTAACGCACTGTTTCTTCTGGTAAAGCATTTTTTTAACGTCTGCAAGTGTGGCTCTGTGGGTGCTTGAGCCCCGGAGCACCCACGGAGTTGGCACCTATGTCATTGACTGCAGTGGGGTCAGAACAATACCAACCGTGCTTAAAGTCTGTGCTGGATCAAGGCCTAAACTTGGGTTGCAACTGCTTTGGATCAGGAATATTTTCTCCATGGTGGTCTTGCACACCCACACTACTATATAAATAACAACTTGAATATTCTAGTAAGCAGGACAGGGAGACAATGGGCAAATGAAAGGCTTGGAAATTAAATTTAGGTCTATCGGGGAAAATGCCTGAAACCAACAACCCAAAAAAAAAATGTAATCCTTAATGATCAACCCCTGTTCATAGTATCACCTGGAGGAGTGTATTAGGATTCAGTATGCATGTGCTGATAAGGACATACTTAACTTGCTGCTCTTCATGGAGGAGTCAGTCCCCTAAATTTTGAAGCTGAATATGAAGGATGATCCTGCTTAGGCAGAGACAGTTTACTGAATTCCTCTGAGAAGAATTAGCATGGACTATTAAAGTAAAGGTGCCTTTTTATCTCTGTCACCAATCCCAGAGGTCAAGATCCTTAAAAGTAGTCCAGAGAATCCTCTAATTTGGAGAAAAGATGCACTTTCCCATGACCTCAGCCCAGCTTCACTAGTGAGAATGATGAAAAGGGGAGGCTTAAAATAACATCTGAACATAAAGAGGATGAAGCTTCATTGCTTTTCTACATAAAGGTTCACCCACAGAGAGAATGGCTACATATTCTATTCAAAGCTGCTTACTGATCAAAGTAAAAATGACAACAGCGAAGGAGTAGCTTGCTGGAATTAAAGAGAAGATGATACTATGTTCTTAGTCATGTAAAACCTAAACTTCTTTGACTCTAAATGAAAGGGAAAAATGGATTCTTGTCTATGAACTATGCTGACAACGATATCCGTGTCTTTCTCTTGATTCCCTCTTCAAGACACTGCTCCATGCAATAAAACGCAAGTGCAAAGCATTCTAAACACATTTTAAAAACCCCACACCAACCAAATTCAAGTGTATTCCCTGAAGGAACTAAGGACATTTAAAACACACTCAAAGGCTACAAAGGGAACGAGGGGGAAACAATGACCATCCAGGCAAACTACCCCCACACTGTCAAGAGCAGCCCATCTGAAAGAGAGTGCACTTGCATCATGCCTCTAGGATTGCCAGGCAGGACCTCCAACTGCCCCTGTCTGAAGCACTGTTCAACAAAGTCCTCCCCACAGAATGCTTGGCTTCTAGTTTGGGCCTCGGTAACTGAGCTCAGTTCAAAGCCTGCTAAAGTCAATTAAAACTTTTTCCTTTAGATTTCAATGGGCTTTGAATTAGGACATTTAACATGATTATTATCTCTGCAGATGCATGCCCACAGTATAAGGCTAGCTAGATGACTGATTATTCACTCCAAAAGCAGCTTCACTCTACCTGAAAATATTCATGAATTTGTTAAATGCTTAAAGCCAAATGAAAAAACAAATCCACAAAGCCTCATGCATCTCAAAATGAACCACCTCAGTTTTCTTGGGCTGGATCACCAGGGGATTTTGATGACATTTCCAAAAGCAGTGAGAAGAAAGTGCCCCATCCTCTTCCCCCTCTCTGTTTATACCCACATAGAAAACCGGGTTTAAACTTCCTCTCTGATTCAAAACAGGGAAATGCACTGAGAGCTTCACTGTCTATGGCAGTGCCCTCCTCACCAGTCCACAGTCATTCTTTGTCTTGTTCCCTTTGATCCAGTGAATACTTCATTAGTTAGGTAAGACTGAACACTTTCAGCATGAGAAACAGACAGAGCCACCTCAAAATATTCTACAGGTGTGATTCTCAAGGGGTGCCTTGAGATCCTTTCAGGGGCATGCTGGGGTGCCATACAATTAATGTCAACACTGTGAGGTATGCAGACATGATTCACAGGATTAACCCAGAGATTTCAAAACAGCATCCATAATGTTAAAAACGTTTGACCTATTGTGGCCTTTTTGAGTTGTTTGCAACAGAAGAATTGCTTTATTATTTTCCTGTAGTTAAGAACGAGTGAAAACTAAGCTGACATTTTCCGAGGAGTGCCTTGAGTCTATTAAGGGGTGCGCTGATTCTAAAAATCAGCACCTACTGTTCTCTTGGGAGGCAGGAACTATAAGCTCCAATGTTTCTGGTAAATGTGTTGTGCGTTACTCAGAATGAAGCATTTCACTGAAAATTTTGAAAAAAAATCAGTTTTGGGCAGACACTAAATCAGTTGTTCTCAAGGGTGCCGCAGGGTGCCATGCAATGTTAGTAGTGTTAGATTTGCAAACACGTTCACGTAGGAACCCATAGGGTTAAAAACATTCTGTCTCTGTTGCAGTCTCTCTGAATTCTTTGCAATGGAAGAATTGCTTTAGTACTTTTCAGTGGTCAAAAAAAAAGAGTGAAATCTAAGACCTGGCATTTTCCAAGGGATGCCTCAAGTATAAAAAGGTTGAGAAGCACTGCACTAAATTTTTTTTTTTTTTATATTAAAATAGGAATGGTTCACATAGTGGTTCTTGTCAGGGTCATCCAGGCCTCCCTCCATAAATGGGAGCAGCTGAATTTAAAAACTGCGACTGGAGCCTGCCAAGTCCCAAATCTGCAATTGGACCTGCATGGAGCCGCTGACTTTCCTGGGGTTCTGTCTGAAAATGGGTTCTGTCTGAACCTGCAGGGTTCCAAGTAAAGGATCAGGGTCCAACAAAATGAATGTAGTGTCTCATGCAGAAATAGAAGGTGCAAGGTGAACTGACGGTGAAGGAGTCTATTTATCTCAGGCTCTTGTAAAACCCCAGACTGTGTTCTCAGTAATATGACCTGATTTTCGGGTTAGACAATCAGCTTTGGCAGTGCAAATAGAATCTGTCTGCCAAGACTATAATTGTAAACATAACCAACAGCTGAATATAATAATAATAGCAAAAAAAGTAGTGTTACTGTGCCTGGCACCCTCTGGGATTTCTCATTTTTGCTCTGGCTTTAGGATAAAGGATGATGAGGGTATTCGGATCCCCATTCTAGCCAGTGTTTCTGACAGATCTGTCACCACATTTTTTCTCTGGAAAATATTACTCACAACATAGCACACATTCCTACATGATGTACAACCAGCTTGTTTGTCTCATTTTACCAGAAGCCTTATTTATATATACACTGTGAATAGATCGATACAACACGCACTGTTTATGACTTTAATGAGTTCCCTCATAATAAAAATGGTACTTAAAAAGAGAGAGAATATTTAAATATACCCCTCTGTCCATGTTATACTTTAGTACACATAAAAATGTTAATATAGGCAAAGATAGCATAGATAACTATAGTTAAGATCATCTAACCTTTTCTTTTGTATGACCCAGATCTCAGTTGCTTATAACTTTGCCATCTTCAACTTTTGGGCTGAAATTTTCTGTTTCCCTCAGGCTAGATATTTTTGTACAGTTTTATACAGCAAAAAATAATTTGGGGGAATAACATCATGAAAATATTTGCTGCTTCCCAATGTTAATCAGATCCCCTAACATTTTCTCTGAGAATCTCTAACAAATTCATGCTTTGAAGCAAAGATCTGAAATACTGCAAGAAGGGTTTCCCTAATGCTGGAAACTTGGTTTCTGTTTTTTTGAAAATTCTGTTCCAACTTGGCCAAGATAGAATCTCTGAAAATTGCAGCTCACTCATGCTCAGTAAAGATTCTTTACAGCATGCATCATTATTCCCAGATGATTCTATATTCATTAAGTATATGGTGTCCCCACTTATTTCCCACATGCTGACTAGACTGTGCATGTGCCCATCCCCACCAAGTGAGCAATCATGCTCCAGGCAATATTTGCAGGGGCTGGATGAGACTTTTACTGGCATTGCTCCCCTCTGCTGCTGGGAGTTACTGTGGTGCAGGGCAACACAATTAAGGGTATAAATAGATGTCGCCTTTGTGCTACCATAACAATTTTTATTGTGGCACAGAACAAAAGTAGACAGACAGCTATACCATTTGTCATGCCACAGATACCCAAATTGGTAGCTGCAACAAAGATGATAATAGTTTTTACCACTTTACTATAACAGATGCCTGTTATCTCCATGATGTAAGAGCGTGGATAGCCCAGAGGGTCCCACAATCTCCAGCCACCTGGGGAGGCATTACCAGGCCTTGAGGGGCCCAATTTTGATACAGAATTGGGCCCTTCAATGCCCAGGTTTTCCTCTCTTACAGAGATGCTTATCGGAGAATCTCTGCAAGTGAGAAACCCCAGCCTTCTCTGCTTACAGACACACCCCAGGGAAGCTCTAGGGCATGTCTCTGTAAGCAGGGGACATGTCACCCATTGTCCCACAGGATCAATGGGCAGGACAACAGGTGACACATGCTTCACCTGATGAAGCATATCATCTATGTCAGGACATATCCCAGCACAGCTTACCTGCCTCATTAGGCGACATCTATTTATACCCTAAGAGCAAATCAATTCTTTCTTTTCTGTGCTCTCAGTGCTCTCACTGCAGCCCAAACAGTGTAGAGGAGAATGTAAAATGTGGAAACCAAGGGACCGTGAAGAAGGGGGATCTATAAGGCAGAGGAGTAACTAGCAATTTCAGTGCCCTGGCAGTTGTAGAGAGCTGAGGGGGATGCTGTCAGCGAGGGAGTGCTGAGCAACAGGAGTGAAAGAAGGGGTGGGGGGATTGCTAAGCCCTGGGGAGTGGTGATGTGGGCCACTGTGGGATTCTGCTGGCACCTCTTCTAAATTGGCACTTAAGACTGGTGCCCCACCTGCCCCACCCTACTTATGCTGCTGCTATAGCTTCTCTGCAAAAGCTGGATTTTAGCCAGGATTCTTAAGTCTGGACTGTCACTTAATCCCATCAGCTATTCATGGACCCGAAAGCATATACCTCATCTTTGTCTCCCGTCTGTTCCACCTGATGGGCACACCCTTACTACTGCTACTAGTAACTCTCTTAACAAAAGTGGTAGAGCTCCTTGCTGAGAATCAGAAGCTCCCAAGAAGGCTGGCGAGCCATGTGGGAGTCAATGCAGTTGCACATCATAGTAAATTGGTGTGGGGGGGATTCAGTATTGCTTTTTAAAACAAAAAATAGGAAATGACATCAATAAAAACCACATTCAAAATATTCATTCAAAAGTTGGGAAAAGCCAGAATGAGATCTTGAGTTACATACACAAAAAGTCTTGTGAAATAATGATTTATATCCTGCCGAAAAAGCATGTCCTCCCTGAAGAACTTGTCATCTAGGTAAAAAAGAACTAGTGAAATGAGATCACATGGTTTATGATCATCTTATGCCTCTTTTCCTGTTACACTGCAAACCTCAAACTGTGGCTTGGCTGAAATTCAGAATTTCAGAAAAGATTAAGTTTCACAAGCTTTGGGTAGAAAGGAGAATTTTTCAGAAGTTTCTAAATAAGTGTAACCAGTGTTATCCTGCAAGCTGAATACCCACATTACAAAACTACCTATACCAGGGCTGTCCAACTTCTGAGTGGGTGAGGGCCACCAGCCCCCTGCCCCCTTGCTGCACAGGCCATATGTCCTCTGGTTTGCATGCTGCAGAAAGCCATACCCCAAGGGGACATGGCAGGCATCCCCCTACTGGGCAGCTGGTACCAACACACTAGTCAATGGTCCCACTCACACACACTGTGCCATACACACCCTTCCCCCTCTGCCATGCAGCAGGCATCCCCCACTGTACCAGGCTGGCACTTTTGTGCTGCATGGAGTCCCCAGGTTTCCAGAGCGCCCCAGCTGCAGGCTCCCTCAGCCATTCGGGCCTCCCTATTGGGGAGGGGGCAAGAAGCAGAAGTTGAGAGAGGGAGGGGGAGTCTGGAGTTCCAGAGCAGTAGCAGGAGCTGGATCAGTAGAGAGAACAGCGTCTGGACTGGGAGTGCAGGGACTGCAGCTTAACTCTTTGGAGGGCACATGTGGCCCACAGTTAAAAGCCCTGATCTATTCACTACCTTGAAAAGCCCTAATATTATAACATTCAGCCTGAAAGTTCTGCTCAGTTCTCTGGTTCTAAGGACTGCAGTACTTACAATGATATGAGACTTGGAGAGCAGAAATTTGGAGGTCATATTAGAAGAGATTAAGAGGTTAAGAAGACATCAATCCCCAGCCTACAGGAGATTTTACCCACAAGGCTTTGCTGTGGGGATATTGGGGAGCCTACAGATAAGAGAGTGGAAGGTAGTTGTACAAACAATAAGGAAAATTGTTATTAAAACTTCCCTTTATAAATAAAGCACATCTCTTGTCTCACTTCTACACTGTTTTCATGACAGCATCAGTTTCAGTTGAAGTCTGGACAGATGACATGCTTACACCAGAATAATCTGCTTTAACACCAGAGTAAACAAGGAGTGGACAGATCACATCTAGCATTTCTTATTTGAATCTAGGGTAGAATCCAGGACAAACTACACCTCTTTAGATGTTGCCTACCTACGGCTCAACCCCAAAATAGTCGTTTGGTGAAGAGAAACAGGTCATCACTTGCCAACCCACCACTTACTGATCAGGCTTTGTGCTCTCATGTGTACAGCTGTCCCTGTATAAGTGCACACCTGTCCACACTGGGAACTGGTATACACTGATACATATCAGGGTACAAAAATGATGCAAGCTACATGTTGCTTGTCCAGACTCTTACATAAGCTTGGGGTAGTTCTAGTCCATAGAAGCCAATCAGTGCCTTACTAGCGGAAGACACCCAAAGCAGAGTAAGACTTGCGATCTGAAGGCTTTGGAGACTCCAGCACCTGCCCCTCAAGCAACACTAGTCACCTTTTAAAGCCTGATCACCCAAGTGAAGGCCTCACAAAAGAATATTGAAGCATTGTCTACAAGAGGCTAAAATTTCTGGACTCAACCTGTGAATTGTCACAGCTTGTGGTAGGAGGCTTAACACAAGGAGAGAGAAAAAAGAGGTCAGAATTAAAAGAGTTGTTCTAAAACTAAGTGACCTCATTTCATTCATTTAATTATTTCTACATGTGAAGCCCTGTCTTTCATTCCTACTGCTATGTTTTTATAGTAGTATTTTATGAGACCCTAAGACCCATAGACATCAGTGGAGGCAAGCCGATAGCTCTGGAGCAAGGCCAGCACAGTTCAAAGCCCCTTGTTGGGAAACCAAAGCAACACTGACAAGCATAGACCTGGAATTTATGAGGTCCTGACTGCTAAAGGCGCATACTGAAGACATATAAAAGTAACAATTATGCCACCCACAATGTTTATTCTTTTCTTACATGTGGTGCTTTGGGCTAGTGTGGTCCTGCTTGAGGCAGGACACTTTTTAGTTGGATTCATAACATTGCCAGATTAACATTTAAGTAGCATAATTTCTAGTGAAGTATGTCTCTATACTAGTCAACAAGCCACCTACACCTTTAGAAACTGCAAAGTGATCTCATGAGAAATAGATCTCAAATATATCTCCAAAAATACAATGGTTCATAGTACTTGGTTACTGTAGGTTTACAGGAAGGTTGTGCTTCAAGCAGTTGAGAAAGAGTCAACCTTCAAAAAAATAATGC
>NW_017728931.1:36985003-36990024 GCF_001723895.1 Crocodylus porosus
CCAGTGCCCCTCGCTCCTGACCTGCTGCCCTGCACCCTCAAGTCCCAGCCCCCCCAGTGTGTGAAACAGGAGGTGTCTGAGTGGGATAGGGTGAGATGTATGTGGGGTAGGGGGATCCCCAAGCAGTCCCTTGCAGGCTGGAACTCTGCTAGCTTGCAAGGGAAAAGCAATGGTTTCCCACATTTTCTCCTTTAAAGGAGAATCCATTTTTAAAGTTTGTCTATGACCCTTTCATATATTTTTGTGACACAATTTTGGGTTTGCAACCAATGGGTCAAGAAAGGCTGCCTTAGATTGCCCTTACTAGGAGAGCTAGAGTGAGAACAGCACACACATATTAGGCCCTTTCCATGGGGCAAAAGGGCCAGAGTGGCATAAAGATGTATTTGGCTGAGGGAGGATTCCCTTGCTTGAGGAATTGTAGAAATCAAGTATACGGATGTCCTCAGAGGACAGGGATATACTAAGGCCTTCACTATCAGTATGTGAGCTATATAATAAAACTGTAGAGATGTCTTCTCAACACATGAAGGGTACTTTTCCCCATGCATTCAAGGTCAGAATCTTTTGGGAGCCAGACCTATGTTCTAAGTACCTTTGTATTTTGTAACATAGGCTTAAACTGTGGAGTAGAGTGGGCCCAACTAACAGTCATTCCTTGGTCAATACAGAGTCCAGATGTTAAAAGAATCCATAGTAACAGGAAATAAGAGTGGGTTACAGAATGAACAACACAACTACAAGAAACAGTTTCTATACGATACACCAAACATTGTATTTTTCACAAACTGTGCTAAACAATATTTTCTCTGAGTGATTTCCTGCCAGGCCATTCTATCCAGCCCACAGGACCCCTAAACATTTTAGAAAATTAATTTTCATCTGCCCCTTGCTGCCTGTCAAAGATGACAGGCAGACAGAGGCAGTAGGGCCCAGGGGGAGCCTAAGGTAGGATTCAGCAGCTGAGTAGCAAGGCCAGCCCTGCTCCACCCTACCCCAAGCCCCCCACCCACCTCCCACCTGCAGCCCCCAACCAGAAGCCTCTGTGGCTTCTGACCTCGAGACCCTGGAGCTGTTGCCTACCTCCCTCCATCCAGGTGGAAAGTAAGATAAGATTGAATAGAGGGAGGGAAGGAAACTGCTGTGAACTGCCCAGCAGCCAGGAACCTCCTGGTTAGGAAGCTGGAATAGGAAGCAGCAGGTAGGGGGGTAGAGGGAAGCAACAGGGTGGGGGGGGCTTCAGGAAGTGGTGGGGTGTGCAGTTGTGGCAGCAGCAAGCAATAGGGACCACAGCCATGGGGAGCAATGCGGTGAGCAGTGGGGGCTGCAGCCACAGCGAGGGCCCACAGCAGTGGCGAGTGGTGGGGGCCATGGCAGCAGGGGCCATAGGGAGTGGAGCTGCAAGAGGCAGGGGCTGCAGCTGTGGCAGTGGTGAGGGGAAGAGGTGAGCAAATGTGCAGGAGGGAAAGCAAGGAAATGGCAGCAGTGGGTGGGTGTGGAGGCAGTTCAGGGGCCCTGGGGCTGGCAGGAGCACAGAGCCCGTGCACGTTGTCTATCTGGCTGCATCGTGTGATGCTCACATGTAGTCTGCAAAAGCCACACACAATGGAGCCTGCAGCCTGGCCCTGTCTCTCTCTTTCTCTCCCAGCCCACCCACCATACACACACACATTCCCCAACCACATCCCACCACATACACCCCTTTACCACCCACACACAACATACAGAAAGACTGCTTCTTGAGCTATTATGCAGTCACTTCTAGATACACTTTGTAAACACATAAATCAGTACAAAAATATTTTAAAATAAAATTAAAATAAGTTATAGTAGATGTTTTATTTTTTGCATATGATTTGGGTTTTTTTTTTTTCTGGTTTCAAGATTGCGGCATACTTCCTCACAAAAGAGGGACTTCCAGTGGCAAAGGTCAGGGGGCAGGACTTCCAGCTCCAATATGGTGACTGGGGGTAGGGCAACTGTCAAAGGGTAGGGCTACCCATGCGCCCCTCAACACCTCCCCAAAACTTGGTAAGCAGCCCTCTGCCCAAAATAATTTCCTACTTCTGGTCTCGACATACTGCACTCAGCAGAAAGCTGGCAAGATGGAGTGGAAGTACAGATACTCAGGAAAACAGAGATTGTAATATAGCTCTGCTAAAGGTTGATGAGATCACAGTGTTTTCACTTGGGAATAGTGCCTCAGAGTACCAACTGAAGCCCAGTTTATTGCTCTCCTTATTTCTGAGACACAAATGCTTTGCAAGGAAGCCACAGAAGCTTCCTGAGCTTTAGTAGAATGGGTATTAGTGCAAACTGAGGCTCCCTCTACACATTACAGGTATCATGCAATTAACTGGTTATTTGTGCAATTATCTCAAGACCAACAACACATGTAAAGTAGCTATCATATGATAAAAATCTTCAACCAAGTATAAAGTTGGACCTCCAAAGTTGGACCTTGATAAAGATACTAAATACACCTGACTGGAAATAAGAGTATTTTAGCCTCATGGAAACCTTTCTACGTTGGACTAAAATGCTTTGAATGTCTTAAAGAGAATATCATTCTTTGTTTGCCATCTAGCCAATTTCTAAAGTCGTGAAGTAGAAGAAAACTAGATGGAAATCAAAACTGACCAAAGTGCTAAGTGTTTCGGATGGTGAGTTGACAGGGGCATAAGATCTGTATACCAAAATTGCTTCTCAGTTTGACTGAGACAGGAGAGATACAAGCATACATCATCCCTGGAGCCCATGGAAGGAAGAATGTATCTAGTAGGGCTAGATTTCTCTTGGAGCAGAATTTGTGAAATTTCTGTCACATAAAGGTCTGTAAGTTGTTTAGCCTCCTCCTCACCCCCCTTTGGTAAGAACACTATTGAGAGTCCAAAGTTCTGGTCCTATATTGTTCTGGAGTTTGCTCTATATCAGCAGTTCCCAAACTGTGGGTCACAACCTCAAATGGAATTGCAACATCAGTGGATGGGGTAATGGGGGTGAGGTGCTGTGGATTGGGTGTGAGGGGCCATGCTGAAGAAATGGGGCTATAAATGGAGTCATGCTGAGGAAAAGTTTGGGAAGCACTACTCTGTGTGAAACTTCAGGTTCTTTCTGTGAGTGGGGAAGTAGATAGGCGACACAGCAGCAGATAGGGCAGGGAACAGAAAGCAAAGCAGCAGCTTAGTCATGGAGCACAGGACAGGAAGCAGAGTAGCAGTTTGGTTAGGAAGCACCGGGTAGGAGGCAGAAAGCTGAGCAGCAGATTGGGCAGAGAATGATTGGAGTGGCATTCTGTGAGGGCATGGGGTTAATCTGTGGCATGCCTGCCAAAATGGTTGGCCTCCACTGCTCTGTGGTGCGCATGTTACTTGGTGCTACTTTTCAGCACTGAGGACAGCAGCATGGGCTCCAGTTTTGTTGCTAAATGAAAGTTCTGTACTGTGTGTGGGACCATGGCACTGAGAACAGTGCCCAGCTGAGCAGTGAAGAAGTAGCAGTACCAGAGTATCTGCTGCCAAAAGATAGCAGTGAGTATGATGATGGTGTTGGAGGCTCTGCATCAGGAGCAGCTCTGCCTCGTCATTGAGATGATATTGGAAGTCTGGGGCAATGTTCCCTCAAAGCTCCTATTTCAGCCATGAAGTCCCTTTTGAGTATACTTCATGAAGCTGTCTCAGCTTCTTGGACTGATTACCCAAAGCGCTTCTCAAAAAAGCAATGGTCCTACCCACAACCCCTTCCTCAATTTTGAGGAATGCTTCACTGGTGTCTCAAAATTCATAGTCAAGAAAATTCTTAGAAGTAGGTTGAAAGCTAGAGGCTCCAGAGCTCAATACGTTCAGTTTCATTTGGTCAAAGAAGATCTTGAGTATCTAGATCTAATATTAGTTAAGATTACACATCCCTTCTCCCCAGGCTTGTCACTCCCTGGGGCTATCCCACCCCACATCCCAAATGCTCTCTTTACATAAGAGCCACTCCCACTGCCCTTACAACTAAATGAGGTAACACCTACCTGCTTCACTAAGTCAGCAGAACCTACTTGACTCCCATTAATAAAAGGAGTGGGGGTGTTTCAAGCAAACACTGCCAGCCTCTTACATTAAGGGCCTGATTTTCTTCTTACACGTGTACATTGAGAGCAACTCCATTAAAGCAGCTGGAATTATTTTGGTGTCACAGTGGAGTCAGCAAGCAGAAAAGCAGACCTTAACTTTCCCTGTAGGTGGATGGAGGACAGACAGCTATGGGATAAGATGAACTTGTGATCAGCAATTACTGAGATAAGGAATAAGATTTTCCCACTTGTTCTAAGTCAGATCCCTTCTGACTTTTTCGTTCATTCTTTTTGTATTGCTAATAGTGTAATATTACAGACCCTGATTTGTAACACACACACCTCTGCAGCTTATTCCTCAGCTCTGTGACTATGTGGGTGCTATCTTTGAAGAAGTAGAGACATGACAACTACATCACTCAAGAGAATAATAGCTCAAATTAGTTATAATTTCTAGTGCTAGAATCTGCATTTTTCCAAGTATCATAGTTGGACAGATGCCTAGAGTTAATGGCTTTTCTGCTCCATTCAATTTTTGTTTCATCGTGAAAGGAAAGTTCATTCACTCTTTCCCTCTGAGACCCAGAGCCACCTTGTGATTAGTGCTGTTATGGTGCAATAACATTTTGAATAATTAATATTAATGCCTAAATGCCTCAGTCAGGATTGCAGCCTGATTGTATGGGGCATTATATCAATCCCTGGGCTTTTTAATTTAAACATGACTGTCACAGTGCACGCAGGTGCCCTGCACCTAAAAGCAGAAATGGCAGGAGACCCCTAGTGGTGAGAAGGGGGAGGCTCAACTGCCAGTCACCAGGGCAGCATAGGTGCTGGTTGCCAGGGAAACCAAGGGGGTCAGCTGACAGGAAGGGGCAGGGCTTGGCCCCTTCTTAAGCCCAAGCATAAGGCCAGGTGAGCAGTTCCCCTCCGGCAGCCAAGCAGGGGGAAGCTCGGCCAG
>NW_017728931.1:36990514-37001216 GCF_001723895.1 Crocodylus porosus
GAGCCAAGTGTAAGGGTTGGGGACAACTTCCTGGTGCAAGTGCTGGAGAAGCCAACTAGGGGCCATGCTTTTCTTGACCTGCTGCTCACAAATGGGGGGAAGTTGGTGGGAAATGTAGTAGTGGATGGCAACTTCAGTAGCAGTGACCATGAGATGATTGAATTCAGGATCCCGCAGAAAGGAAGGATGGAGAACAGCAGAGCAAGGACTCTGCACTTCTGAAAAGCAGACTTCGACTTGCCCAGGGAATTCATGGGCAGGTTCCCCTGGGAAGCTAGTCTGAGGAAGGAAAGGATCTAGGAAATCTGGCTGTACTTTAAAGAAGCTTTGTACAAGAACAAACTACCCCGATGCACAGGAAGACTAGCAATTGTCAGAAGAATAGCTTGGCTTAGGAGAGAACTCTTTAGTAAGCTAAATCACAAAAAGGAAACTTATAAGAAGTGAAAACTTGGACAAAAAACTAGGGAGCAGTATAAGAGTATTGCTTGGCATGAAGGGATGAGGTGAGGAAGGCTGAGGCACAATTGGAGTTGCAGCTAGCAAGAGACATGAAGGTAATAAAAAGGGTTTCTACACATATGTCAGTAATGAGAGGAGGATCAGGGAAGTGTGGGTCATTTGCTGAATGGAGGAGGCAACCTAGTGACAGAGGATGCAGCAAAAGCTGAAGTGCTCAACACCTTTTTTACCTCAGTCCTGACAGGCAAGGTCAGTTCCCAGACTACTGCACCTGGCAGCACAGTTTGGGGAGGAGGTGAGCAGCCAAGTGTGGCAAAAGAACAGGTTATGGTCTATTTAGAAAAGCTGGACCTATACAAGTCCATGGAGCCAGACAGGATGCACCCAAGGGTACTGAGGGAGTTGGCTGATGTAATTGCAGAGCCACTAACCATCATCTTGAAAACTCATGGCAATCAGGAGAGGTCTCATACAATTGGAAAAGGGAAAATATAATGTCCGTATTTAAGAAAAGGAAGGAGGATCCAGGGAACTATAGATTAGTCAGCCTCACCCAGTTGCTGGAAAAATCATGGAGCAAGTCCTCAAGAAATCCATTTCTAAGCACTTGAATAAGAAGGTAATTAGCAGGGGTCCTGGTTTTCCCTGATAAAAAAGTCGTAAATTCTCCAATTAAAAAATTACAAATTCTCTAATAACCCCCCCACCCCAAATCCACAATTAAAATTAAAGAACACTCCCCAACACCCCCCTCGTGCCTTTCACTCCCCCACCACAGCCTTGCTGGTGCCCCTCACCCCACCACCCACAGCCCCTGCTCCCCCAGCCATGCCAGAGGGTGCCCCCAGCTGCCAGAGCTACAGACCCAGGTCTGCAGCCCCCAGCCCCTGTTCCCCCATGCTGCCTTCTGTGGGCTCAGGTGGGGGCAGCACCCTGCCACTGTGTACACTCATTGGTGTCATGGGGACTCGCACCCCCTGGATCTATACTCAGGGCAGGGACAGGCTGTGCGCTTAGGCTCCCACCCTGCTTCCTTCCCCCCAGGCCTCCACAGCCCAGTGGGCATGACCTAGCATGGCAAAAAACAGCAGAGCTGTATGGAGAAGCTACTTGCCGCTACAAGCTCCACACTGCCCTGGAGATGCACCTCCTGAGCGTGGGGCTGCAGTGAAGTTAGCAGCATGGGGTTGCACCCCACAAAGCAGTTGCACCTACAGGGGGTGCATTGCCAGGGCAGCACAGAGCTCACAGTAGTGAGGAGATCCCCACACAGATCTGGGGGCCGTGGGATCACCTTGCACCTTGGAAGTACATACAGCAGTGGGGAGCTGTCTCTCCCCCTCCCCTGGATGAGCCACTCATATCTCCATCCTGCTCCCTGCTGGAGCCCTGCAGCTGTGCATTGCAGCCCCAGGCTCCATGTATCACCCAGTTGGGCAGCAGCCTCAACCCTGCCCAGCTCCGTCCCTTCCCTCCCTACAGAATCTTCAATCTCCCTCTCCCTCCCCCAACTTACTTGCTGGAGCAGCTCTGCAGGCTGCCTGGGACCATATGCATGTATGCTCATGTGGTACCCCCAGTCTCACTGCCTTCCTCCCACTCCTGCGGGAACTCTGCCAGCCTTGCAGGGAGCTTACTGCAAAATTACAAAATCCACATGTTTCTCTAGTAAAAGAAGAAAGCTGCATTTTCTTCTGGTAAAAGGTAAAATTTGCGGTTTACTCCATTTTTCCATGGGAAACAGAAAACCTGGATCCCTAGTGGTTAGGAACAGTCAGCATGGATTCATCAAGGGCAAGTCATGCCTGACCAAGCTGATTGCCTTCTATGATGAGATGACTGGCTCTGTGGATGCAGGGATACCAGTGGATGTGGTAAACTTTGATTTCAGCAAGACTTTTGATAGTCTCCCATAACATTCTCGCAAGCAAGCTAAAGAACTATGGGTTTGATGAATGGACTGTAAGGTGGATAGAATACTGGCTGGATCATCAGGCTCAGAAGGTAGCAGTCAATGGCTCAGGGGTGACGCATAGGGGGTGCAAAGGGGTGCATGTACACCCCTTGTCAGGCCATGCTCCCTGTTTAGCCAGCAGGCAGGAGGGTAGGCGGGAGCACCAGTGCCCCCCCCCGTGATCACCAGCCTGATAGCAGGGCCACCAGCAAAAGTGGCCGCACCACTTCCAGAAGTGGCTGTGGGAGTTCCGGAAGTGGCGCGGCCGCTTTTATGGTGATTGAGATTGGCCACGGGGGATCCCCCACCCCAGTCAGTGGAACTGGCCACTGGGGGACCCTCCCCCGCAGTCAGCAGGATTGGCCACTGGGGGACACCCCCAGTCACTGACTGGTGTTGAGGGGGCACATGCCCCCCCGACTCAAGAGGCACCAGACATCCATGCAATGGTTCAATGTCTAGTTGGCAGCTGGTGTCAAATAGGGTGCCCCAGAGGTCAGTTCTGGGGCCGGTTTTGTTCAATATCTACATCAACAACCTGGAAGATGAGATGGGGTACACCCTCAGAAACTTTGAAGATGACACCAAACTGTGGGGAGTAGTAGATACATTGAAGGGTAGGGTTAGGATTTAGAGTGACCTAGACAAATTGGAGGATTCAACCAAAGAAATCTCAAGAACTTCAACAAGAAGTGCAAAGTCCTCAACTTAGGATGGAACCATGAACGATGCGTGCCGCCCGGCGGCTGGAGGGGCACAGAGATGGCAGGAAAATGGCAGTGGTGGCAGGAGCACAGTGGCAGTAAGTGGGAGCTCCTCACTGGTACTGTCAGTGGCAGGGGGGAGGCGGTGAGCACCAACCAGTGGTCGGTCACCACCCGCAGATGCCGCCAGCAGTATCGGCACTGACCACCTGCAGACGCTGCCAGTGGTGTTGGCAGCAGGCGGGGGGGGCTGGCAAGCAGCAACCGCCCACAGTAGGGGGTGCACCACCACACTCAGGGGGTGCATGTGCACCCACGTGCATCCCCGATGTGTTGGAGTAACTGCTTGCATCAGCAAAGGCTGGGGCTAACTGACTAGGCAGCAGCTTTGCAGAAAAGGTCCTGGTGGTTCCAGTGGACAATAAGTTGACATACAGCCAACAATGTCCTCTTGTTCTGAAGAAGGCAAATGGTGTACTGGGCTGCATTAGTAGAAACATTGCCAGCAGATCAAGGGAAGTGATTCCCTTCTATTCAGCACTGGTGAGGCCACATCTGGAGTACTGTGTTCACTTTTGGGCCCCCCACTACAGAAAGGATGTGGAGAAATTGGAGAGAGTCCAGTGGAGGGCAACGGAAATGGTAAGGGGTCTGGGGCACATGATTTCTGAGGAGAGGCTGAGGGAATTGGGCTAATTACTCTGGAGAAGACAAGACTAAGGAGGGATTTGATAGCAGCCTTCAACTTCCCAAAGGGTGGTTCAAATGATAATGGAGCTAGACTGCTCTCAGTAGTGACAGGTGACTGAAAAAGAAGCAACCGTCTCAAGTTGCAGCAAGGGAGGCTTAGGTTAGATATTAGGAAAATCTCTTTCACTAGGAAGGTAGTAAAACACTGGAACAGGTTAGCCAGAGAGGTGGTGGAAGCTCCATTCTTGGAGGTTTTTAAGACCCAGCTAGACAAAGCCTTGGCTAGGATGATCTAGTTGGGGATGGTCCTGCTTTGAGCAGGGGGTTGGACTAGATGACCTCCTGAGGTCCCTTCCAACCCTCATTTTCTATGATTCTATTACATGGAAGGCTTTTTTGTTCTTTATTTCCTTTTCTCACCAACCCACCTTTCCCTTTACTCTGGCATTACTAATCCAAGGACCTGTTTTTCTTCTGTGTGCTGAAAATAAATAGCTTCCCTTTTTCAGTAATATGAGCTTAAAGCAGGAATGATATTAGAAATCAGCAACCCTAACTATCCATGGGTGTGCCTACATGAGACACCGATGCTAACAGTACATGAGCCGAAAAATACTGCCCAGTAGCGTGTCACAGCATGGACAGTGCTAATATGCTACTGTGCAGTATTATTAGGCTATTGCACAGTAGCATCATCTAAAAGACATTCACTGGCCCTACTGCACAGTAACTCTAGGTCTTGGAGGTAGCTGATAGAATTCCAACCTTTTACTGACCAAGGCATTCCTATTGTCTCATACAGCCTCTAGATCCTGTCTGCCTACTGAAGTTTATTATTTATGGTGCTGACATACTGCAGAATGAATAGAGCATGACAATATTTTCTGAATGCTAGAATACCACTTACCTTAGCTGGAATGCCCATGGCAGAAAACAAAGATGACAAGCAATAGAAATTGTATGACGACTAATGTGATTAAAGCAATATACAGCACTGAAAAATAGAAGCAGCAATAATACAGCTCTGGACAAGGGAGGCTGTAAGTTATCTTATGGGTACAAAAATACTATGGCTATTTACTTGAGTAAAGTTACTCCTTTGGTTGCAGGATCATACCTATATAAGGTAACAGTGAAACTAACTGTCTACAAGTACAACTAAAATATGGAAATTATCTTCTCTAATCTCTTTCAATTGTAATCCTTTTCAGTGTTACTTATACTTTTAGGTAACTAGAATGGGATTACTTCATGTGATCAAAATTATTTGCGAATGCTTGCAAGATCAGGCCCATTGTTGGTTCAGTTCTCCTGGTTGTATGGGTCTTTTGCAGCAACTGGAGAGAGAAAATATAAAAACAGTGAGAAAATACTAGTGCAGAACCACAGAAAATGGCAGGGGAGTGCAGAAGAATATGTGATGCCTAAAACATTTTACTTGGCTTCTTAAATTCCCAAGATTCAAGAACATGGTGTTCTTTCAAGAAATATCCTGCAGCAGAATAAATGCTATAGTTCAGCCTCTCATAACACAGGTGACCTTGTATCAAAGCCAAAAAGTTGGCAGCAAGGTAAAGACGACTCAGTTTTCAGTCTTCACAGGCTAGGTCAGCTCCCAGACTACTGCATCTGGCAGCACAGTTTGGGAAGAAGGTGAGCAGTGGACAGTGGCAAATAAAAAGGTTGCCTAACTTGATCGCCATCTATGATGAGATGACTGGCTCTATGGATGTGGAGAAACCACTGGATGTGGTCTACCTTAACTTTATTAAGGCTTTTGATACCATCTCCCACAACATTCTTGTAACTAAGCTAAGAAAATACAGGTTGGATGAATAGACTGTAATGTGGATAGAAAACTGGCTGGATCATTGGGCTCAAAGGGTAGTACTCAATGGCTTGATGTCTAGGTGGAAGCTGGTATCAAGTGGACTGCCCCAGTGGTCAGTCCTGGGGCTGATTTTGTTCAATATCTTTATCAGTGACCTGGAAGATGACACCAGGCTGTGGGGAGTAGTAGAAACACTGGAAGTGTGGACTAGGATTCGGAGTGACCTAGACAAACTGGAGGATAGGACCAAAAGAAATCTCATGAGGACAAGTGCAAAGTCCTGCCCTTAGGACAGAACAATCCCATGCACCAGTACATGTCAGGGTCTGACTGGCTAAGCAGCAGTTCTGCAGAAAAGGACCTGGGGGTTACAGTGGACAATAAGCTGAATATGAGCCAACAGTGTGCCCTTGTTGCCAAGAAGGCTAATGGCATACTGGGCTGCATTACTAGGAGCATTGCCAGCAGATCAAGGGAAGTGATTCTTCCCTTCTGGTGCTGGTGAGGCCACATCTGGAGAACTGTGGCCAGTTTTGGGCCCCCCACTACGGAAAGGATGTGGACAGGTTGGGGAGATTCTAGTAGAAAGCAAAAAAATGATTCGGAGCCTGGGGCACATGACTTTTGAGGAGAGGCTGAGGGAACTGGGCTTATTTAGTCTAGAGAAGAGAAGACCGAGAGGAAACAGAATAGGAGCCTTCAACTACTGAAGGGTGGTTCGAAGGAGGATGGAGCTGGACTGTTCTCAGTGGTGACAGATGACAGAACAAGGAGCAATGGTCTCAAGTTGCAGCAGCAGGAGTTTAGACTAGATACTAAGAAAAACTCTCTCACCAGGAAGGTAGGTTACACAGAAATAGGTTAACCGGAGAGGTGGTGGAATCTCCATCCTTGGAGGTTTTTAAGACCTGGCTAAACAAAGCCTTGGCTAAAATGATTGAGTTGGGGACGGTCCTGCTTTGAGCAGGATTTGGACTAGGTGACCTCCAGAGGCTCCTTCCAACCCTCATTTGCTATGATTCTAGGATTCTAACAGTGTGTTAAGTAACGAGTGCTTTCTTATGCAGGAGACTTGGCACCTCAGCAGTAGAAGCAGCCAGGTATTAAAAGCATCTACAAGACTCCAAAAAAATAAATATACTTTTTATTTTGAAGCCCACTACTTAGGGATTTCAAAACCTGAAAGCAGTAACAGAGTATGGAGCTGAAATTACAAAGTGAACATATTGCAGTTCCTAAAGTGACTCTCTTCTCATCTAGCTGACATACTCACTTGCTTCCCTCCCAAATTTTTCCAGTACTTACAGAATTTTGATCCATAAGGCCTTGATTTAGGAAAGCCTTCCTATTTAGGATCATGCTTAAGCACATGTTTAAATCTGAGCACATATCTAAGTGCTTTTCTGAGCTGGAGCCTGAAACACTGAAACTTGCATTAAAGATACATCCAAAAAGTCATTACTATTGTCTTCTGCATCTTAGCACACAGAAGCATGAACACAACATGAAGCAGGAGCATGGAAAGAAGAAATCCATAACTAAGTTGTGTTGTATAGTAATATTCATCAGCAGAAAAATCTGTAGTCACTTCCCAATGTCTGCTGATTTAGTATTTCTGGCACTGTGGTCCATGACCATCCCCAGAAAGGTGAGTGTGTGTACATGAAGATAGGAAGCAGGAATGTAACTGGCCACTACAGTGGCCTGGACAGTATGTGCTCCCTGTCCCACATTTTTTTTGTTTGCTGCTGCTGTGTGGCAAGTGTCCAAAAAAATCACCATCTTTCAGCAGCAAAAAGGCGACATCTTCCCCAGCAGCAGCAAACCTCTGAGCACTGCTCCTGCAACATGTGCTGCAATCACTTCTTTATCCCTCCTGCTGCCCAAGCCAAACCCTCTGCAGGGAAGGTGCATTTACATTTCAGAATGTAAATGATTAATGGGGCTTTCCATTAAAAAGTCTAATCTTGTTTAAAACCTTGTGCTCTGGAAGGGGAGCACCTACTATATAGTGGGCACAAGCATTAGAAAGGGAGTTCTGCTTATCAAACCAGGGTGAGAAACAAGGTGATATGCTCACAAGTCCTTTCCTTCCTCCAAAGTATAGTCCTGGCTAGACTTGTAGCCACAAACAGCTGCCAGTTAAGTTTCTCCATGAGTTGTTTTCCATTGGTCTTATTTTTTTTCAGTAGAAATACCAATCACCTTATTATCAGAGAAGTCTGCAAGATGATGCGATACATTTTTTTGTAGCTGTAGGGAGGAGAAAAGGACATGAATGTAGGCTACCTTAGCAAATGATAAATCTTGCTTACCTTTGGTAACTAAGAGAAGTTTCTTTATTCCATCAAGTTGACTGGATTCAGCACTACATAAGGTCATGTATGAATTGTTATTTTTTGTGAAGCCCATATGATAACTTAAAACAACAGTAGGTACAAGAAAAAAATCCATTTTTCATTTAGTAATAAGTTGTCTGAGAATTTTCAAATGGCAGATGCATCCAGAGAGTACTAATAAGTACTCTAATGGAGAAGTACTAATAAGTTGTCTGAGTAAGGGCAGCAGGGTGAATCCCTTTATCGTGGTTTTGGAGAACTGTGTAATTTCAATATAAAAATTGACAGTCTGAAAAATCCCCAAATACAGGAAGGGTTGTCCATGCTCCTACAATGAATGAACACACTCTGCAAGGATGTAAGACAGGTGAATTCTTTTATGTTCGCACGTTCAAAAACTATATTCACGTTATATTTTATACTTTCATCTGCAACTAATGTCAGCTACATTCTTCTGGAAAGAATTAGCATCAGCATCTTGGTAAGTAACAAAACACACACTCGTAAAAGTAAGTATGTTCAAATATATTAACTCTGAATAATCCCCACATTTAAATTAATTCCTCGGCATTCTTGAAAGTAAATTTTATAGCCATATGAACCATGATTGTAAAATGAAATTTTGCTCCCTGGCTTGTGGCACACAAGTTTTTAATAGTATTCCTCTAATGCAAATGTGCAACAGATGTAATATTGAACCTAAACAATAAGGCTTACTCTAATGTTTTAGACTAATTTAGCAGAGTCTAGAAAGATACCGTGTAACGTTCCCTATGTTAGAAAAAAATTCTGTTGGCGAGTTACGTTGATCACGTGCTCATTACTACGATCTAAGTTCAACTCACAGCTTAAGGATTCAGGCTGTGGTCCCAATCCTGCAATATGAGATCGGCACGGTGCGGTTTCTCTGTATTCAGTGTAGAAATGGAGAAATGGCTAGTATAATTTACAAGAAAAATGTGTGGCCTCTCTTTTTAAGCCAAGCTTTATTTCAGATCATTTGTGTCAAGCATGTTTCTAAAATTATATGGGATCCAAAGTGATGTTCACATATTGCTTGGCTGTGAAAAACCACAAAAACCTTTCCAACTGTAATCAAAGTCTTATATTGTTTTATGTTGGTTTCTTTACCTTGTTCGTTTTTATACAAATACTTAGCTTGCTTCAAAGTCCACTATACTTCACTTCTCTAAAAATAACCAGCTCGAGTACCTTGCCACTTAATTTTAAAATACTCTGATGTTTTTTCTTGTTATTTTTCATTCTCAAGGTCTGTCTGTATAAAGAATAAAATGTGGGAATAATTAACAAAAGCTGTAAGTCATGAAAACTGCCCAATTTGAGCAGAACAAAACAAAACAAGTGGCGCATGCGTTTGAACAATGAGGAACAACTATTAAAATATCTTAACAGTCTCACTGAACTCAACAGGACTACAAATGGAATAAGTTACTATTATACTTGAGCAAGGGCAGGGATGTTGAAAATCAGAACATCGAAAAAATAAATGCAATCACTATCCAACAATGTATTTTGTTACTCAGTATCTGTAATAATTAAACATGGACTATAGTTTCTGACTTTTTTTTTTTTTACCATTTATCACATAGTTTATTCTTTTGCACATCCATCAGCAAACAGGCAAGACCAGTCCACTAACCAGTTTCACTTTCTAATTCCCCTGTTCTAGCACAATATTGTGTGGATTTATAATACTATAGTAAACTCAAGGTTTGATTTAGGATTCATTCATAGCTATTAAAGCACTCTTCAAGAGGGAGAAATATACAATGGTGCTTAGAATGGCCTGAAATTAAGAATGGAGGATATATGAACTGAAAATGCATATAAATTCATCCCACTGGTTCAAATGGAAAAACTTTTGCCCACATCACCACAATTTGTAATCTTATAGAGGATTCTTTGAATTGCCATTGCCCAAAAACTGTCAGTCAGGGAATAGCTGGTTAGTTTGTTATGAATGATCCTTGGAACTCAGAGTAACATAAAGGCTATAAACAGATGTTGCCAAATGAAACAGATGTTGCCCTTGTCTATAGGGTTACATCTCTGCTGCTCCTGAGAGTGGCTAGGGCCTGATCCTGTGGGACAACGCTTGGAGCATGTCTCTGCCAGCCGGGAACCACAGGCAGGCAAAGGGCATCGATGTCTGTTTGCTCTCATTTTGTGCCTCAAAAACAATTTTTAGGCAACACAAAGGCAGCCTAAGCATACGTACTGAAGTGGCTCATAGTCAGTTTTGCAAAAAGATATAACAAGAATGAATGTCCTTTGCAAATAGCAGTTCTGGTGGTCATATTACATATTAATTAGGAAGCTGTTACAGCTTACCTGCAAAACAGTTTAAATCTGTGGAATTATGCCAGGTTAAGGCTTAATGCTGTCTCAGAGCTGCACCATAGGCCTGTGCAAAGGGACAAGTATTCTCTTCAGATTTGGATTCAGCTGATTCAGAGGGGCCGTGATTTGACTCAGAGGTTCAAATCACTGTCCTGATTCAATTCAGCCAAATCAGAACGGAAGATTCGGAGATTCAGCCATAGACTAAAAAGGCAGCAGTCCTCACCGTGCTGGGCCCAGCTGCCTCCAGCTAGTAAGTCTGTTGTGGTGGGCAGAGGGGGAAGGGAAGGGGCATGGGGGAGGGAGGGATTGGGGCTGGGGCAAGCTGCCCAGCCAGGGTGGGGGGTGCACGGGACTCAGG
>NW_017728931.1:37001481-37003537 GCF_001723895.1 Crocodylus porosus
ATTGATTTGGAAGCTTCTGATTCAATTCAGAGCTTTTAATTGGTCTCCTGATTCGATTCGGATTCAGTCACCAAATCAGGCCGAATCTCCTCCAGATCAAATCAGCTACTGCAGCTTCACATGGCCCTACTGCACGAATATGACTTGTCACTAGAGGGGCTGGCAGGCAGGGGTGTGGACAGGTGCCAAGACTATCCCTCCTCTGGGTGAAAGAGGAGTGGGGAGGGTGGCATACATCTCAGAGGCAGAGAAACAACCATGGGGACTGTGGCTTCTCACTCCACAGCCAGCAAGGGCCAACCAGAGTCACGGGTAAGAGGGGAAAGGTCTTTTAGGGTTTTTTTTTTTTAAGTGAATGGCAGGGGAGAGAAATAAAAAGAAAGGAGTGAAAAAAAGAATAAAAATGTCACGTGTTTCACTGCATTGGGTTGGGGTGGGCTGAGGTTGGGTTAGTATTCACACCAGGGCAGAGCTGATACCCATGAATGGTTTCCATTCTCTGGCTCACTCCCTTCATGGAGGTAGGCAGCAGGATTGCTCCTGCTGTTTCCACGGGAGTGCCAGTGTAAACAGCACACTGATGAGCTGCACTTGGATGTTCAGAGTGACTGCACCCCTTGGGGGTGGGGAGGGAGTGTTGGCTTGGGACCAGCACCACCCAACTGGGCAGTAGAGTTCAAGAAGTTTGAACGTTTGCCCATGAAGCAAACGAGTGGGAAAGGCTTAGGATGGTGTATCCTGGGATGCTGGAGGACTGAAAATAGAGGGTTTTATCTCCCTGGAGTTGTATCTCCCTGGAGCAGACTAACAATACTCTGGAATGACCTGGGTAAAACAGATGGAAGATAACTCTCAGTGGAAGTGGCATAACTTTAAAACGTTTAGAGGGTACTTAGCACAGGTTAACACCCTGTGAATGCTCCCATTTTAAGCACCTTTTGACAGTTAAAAGGTAACCTGTAATATCATCCAAAGAGTTTGTTAAACTGTTTTGGGAAGAATAAAGTCACATCTATTATCTTTTAGAAAGCAGTGAGTTTTAAGTCTTCCCTCCTACTTAGACAAGTTGTTAAAATATCTGGAGAGATGCTGCGCATTGGGTCAATCTACACTGTCTTATATCACATGAATATGTCGTCTGTGGGCATTTTGATTAGATCCATGGAACACGGATATCTGTCTCTCCAGTCTAACAGGCTTTTTTTAGCTCTTTCTTCCTTTATAGCGTATTTTGTTTTCACCAGGAACTTCTTGGAAGAGGGTATAAAAGCAGGAACTTGACCAAGTCATACATTCTGTCTAGGTCTATGGCTTTCTGATTTCTTTCTAAAATAGGGCTCGGCAGTCTTCACTGTGGCTGAAATAAGCTTTGTCTCTAATATGCTCCACCTGCTTGAGACAAAATACAATGTGCCAGGTGAGTACTGTCACCAGGTGTATTAGGTGTTGTTCTACTGTTACAATGGATGTGTCATTCATATACTTTCCTGAGATTAGAGAAATATAATTCCCTGCCTTTTTGAAGAGGCACAAAGGATCTTGGACTTAAAGTATCATTCATCAGGCCTGTCTACATGTGCATTTATGCCAACTTAAATTTACTGTTCAGTAAATTACTCCACAGTAAATGGTAATAGGACAGTGTCTACATGTGCAGGCATTGAAGAGCATTAACCCTGTGTGTAGACTGACTTGGGATTCAAGCTAGTCCCAAGTCAGTCCACATGCACAATGTTACTGCGCAGTAACTAATCAGGTGTATATTCAGCATAAATCACCATATTTACTGCACACTATGGGCAAGCACGTATGGATGTGCACCCATACCACACAGTAATTTTGGTTACTGTGCAGTAAATGTGCACGTGTAGATGTGACCATCAAAAAGCAAGAGAGCCCTGAGGAATGAGCCACAATATTGTTTGACATTAACAGGAGATGCCACAGGATGTGCTGATAAAACAAATATCATAGTTTCATAGTTAGTAGGGTCAGAAGGGACCTGAGCAGATCATCAAGTCTGACCCCCCTGCCTTGGGCAGGAAAGAGTAGTGGG
>NW_017728931.1:37004223-37019206 GCF_001723895.1 Crocodylus porosus
GAGCCATTTGACTGTGTGGGTGCCAACACCACAGTCCCCCAGTTTTTTAATGAGAACGGGGTGAGAGACAGTGTCGAAGGCCTTCTGAAAGTCCTGAAAGACTATGTCCACTGCTACCCCGGCATCTAAGGATTTGGTGACCTGATTGTAGAAGGCCACCAGGTTGGTCTGACAGGACCTGCATCTATTAAACCCGTGTTGGTTGCCCCTAAGCATAATCTCCCCTGCTGCCCCCTCGTGGACATGCGCCAGAATAATTCTCTCAAAAAGCTTACTTATTTTTACTTTGTTTTACTTGTTTCTGTTCCAGATTAATTCCTGGTCATGCATAAGTTCCCACTTAGGGAGACTGGCCTCTCTTGCAATTAGGACTCTGTACTCTGGTAAGTACACTCTTACCTCAACTTTTAGAAAAGATAAATTCAAGGAGAGAGAAGACACATCTCCAAGTACATTTTGGGATCTGTAACACCTGTCTATATTAGGAACTAAGTATGGTAGCACTGTTTCTCTCATGCTACAGTCAAGGAGGGTGTCAATATGTTTGTATTGTCTGTGTTTGACAAAGGAGAGGTCTGGCTCTAGAAACAGACACTCATGATCAGACAGCTGCACGAGACTCACAGCTATAATCTTTTAAGACTTTGTTTTATGTTGTTGTTTTTTAACCTTTCTACCCAATCAGAACACCCTCTGAGGCTGAAGGTTTGATGGAAGATACCAGACAGAGCACTAAGGAGGCATGCTGTCCAGGATTCTTCAAGCTAACAAGGGCCTCAAGGCACTTGTAGGGCTCAAGAATCCTGCAGTCCTCATATCTGCTGTTGTCTGTTAATAGTTTATGTAATCCATCAGTCCACCAAACAGACTGAACATTTCCACATGGACAAATGGTAAACTCTAAAGGAGTAACTCCTTTAGCTCTATAGTTCTCTCACCAGAAAAGCCCTTTTTCCTTCTGAAGGAAAAAATGTCACATTGTCACTCTGTATTGTATTGTTGACATGTTTTGTCTCAGACTTGGCTATAACATGTCAATTTTAATCAGACTGTGGACTCGTTTTCTCCAGTCAAATATTCTGCTTTTTTTCCTGGAGCTAGTCATTATAGTAATAGGTTTTGCTTTGGTGTGATAGCAGACCATGTTCTTCCCCTTTCAGAGAAAAGACACCAGAGTAAAAAGAGAAAACCAAAACTTCTGGTGAGTCTGATTTTCCTTTTAAGAATGACAGAACAGCATTTGAAATTCAACACCCAGGACCAGTTAATTTTATCTGGAAAAAAAGAAGCTTATCATATAAATTAACACTTGCTAGAATTACCTACACAAAGCTAATTTAATACATAAGCTCCCATGGCATCCATATAATCACTTTCACACATCAGTGAGCATGGGCACAGGGCAGTACAAGTTACTGGTTATCAGCCTTTGTTTTATTTTACAATACATTCATAAGTCTCTGCATTTTCAAAGAGAATTAGATCATGCTCAGTTCACTGTTGCTGTTGCTGGTATCTGATATTTCGTGGTTACCTTGGCTTCAAAGACAGGTCCCTTTAACACAGTACAAGCTGGACACAACTCAGGAAAAGCCCCAGACTCCTTTACCTACTATGATCATCTATAAATGTACACATATCATGTTAAAACAGAACCACATGTAAAGGGGGAGGCTAAAGGCCCCATACATCATCTTCAATGAAATCCCTTTTCAAAAAAGGAATAAAATAATTAATGTTTGCTTTTGCCAGGGGAAACATTTGCTCATGAATCTCTTGGGAAAGGGAGAGCTATTAACCCTTTTCATGCACTGTCCCCTAAGACATCGCCTCTGACCCAAACTGTGAAATAGGCAGCAAAGATTCCAGACACCACACTGCAGATCAAAACCCACTGAAAGAAACATCTGGATGAAATTTCCTTGGCATTTCATTTCAAAAGTATACAAGAAGCAGAGTTTGGGAGCAACCAGGGTTTAAGTGGGTGGACATAAAGATGCCACTTATGCAAGAGTAGATTTCTGCCTGAACATATTACTTCCTAAAAGCTAGCTTGGGACTATGCCAGTGTTTGAATTAGCTTTTCCCCCCTGTGTTCTGGCGGGGAGAGGGCTTGAAGAAAATTTCCCTTACGATCTACCATTTTATAAATAAACAAAGAATTATACTTGCCTAATCCCTACTGAGGGGAAAGACGCTTCTGTTGTCTATTGTGGGTAGGGAAATCAATGCCATCCACTTCTGAAGAATGTTTTTAAAATTTGTGAAGAATGTTCTAGCTTCCATGGTTTCAAAGAAATGCAGATTAAATTGAACCTAGAGTGATGTAAAACTGTCCTAACACTGAAAATAGACATTTCCAGGCGACAAATGATGTAAGTGCCTGATTATTAAAAAAGGATCAAGCATCTGTCATCTGATAATGAAGCCTTTTTAAGGATCTCATATTGATCAGTAAAAAAAATTGTCACTTTTGAAGATTCACACTGCCATAGCTTTCAAACTTTTCTCATGCTTTAGCAAAGGAAAAACATGTCAAAATGTCAGCAATTTTCATAGCTGCTATTCAGAAATCTGGATACAGTAGTGAAAAACTGAAAAGATTCAAGTTATTTTTACTTGGCAGCTGCTTTGAAAAGTCTGTAAAAGCTGGAGCAGAGATCAGCTCTGGAGTGAACCTAACACAAGGCTCAGGAATGGGTAAAGTAGTAGAGGACCTTCTACCCCACTGTAGTAAAGATTTGGGGGCAGAAGAGAGAATGCTCTTTTTCCAGCAGCCAGGTAAGAGAGGGCTTCAGATTTATCAGACATCTACAGCCTAGAGGTTAGCATAGAAGATGAATGCTGTGAACAGGATCCAAGCCTGGCACCTTCTCACCCACTGCAATAGCAGAAGTTGTGGTGAAAGGGGAAGGAGGGGCCAAGTTTTTTCACACAGGCATCATTCCCGACAGAAGGCTCATCAACTCTACGTGTTAGTCTCTGGTTAACAGTTGTCTGGTAAATATTTTTGGGCCCTGAACAAATGAACATGCACAAAGACACAAAATCTGAACTAAAGATTCTATTGCCAATCCTCATTTTAAAATGTTTAACTATTTTAAGTAACACTATCATTTCACCTTGTTAACTCCTTAGTCAGAGCAAAGGGGGTTCTATGCAAATCAATATTTACTTGGTGTCTGGTTAAAGACAAGTTTTGCAAACAAATAAACAAACACCCAGTTATACATTCCGAATATATGAGACTAATCTTTTAAACTCAGAAAAATTACAGGTGACCAAATATCAACACAGGGTAGGAAGGGCCACATGGAATGTAGAGCAGAAATTTACATATACAAGAGTAAGGATTTGAGGGGTTTCCCCCACTCCATTAAGATAAAATATTGCTCTAAATGTTTTGGACTCTATTTGTTCAGTACTACAGCTGGAATGATGAGTTACTAAAAAAACTAAAAGGAATTTCCAGGATCTCCAAATAGTTCATGTGACCAGACTCTGGAATAGACTCCCAGTGGACACCTACCCTCGAGATCTTCAAAGGAGACTGGATACTCACCTTGCTGGGGTTATTTGACCCCAGCAGTCTTTCCTGCCCAGATTAGGCGGGGCTGGACCCAATGATCTCACATGGTCCCTTCCAGCCCTAAACATCTATGAATCTGTCCGAATCTGTAAAGCTTGGTATTTAGCAAGAAACCTGAAACTACAAAGGTGTCCAGCAGAACATCTACTTGCAAAGGCTTGATCATTGACACCATTTGTGAAGATGGAAGTTAGTATCAGTGCTGGTTTGGGATCAGAATCTGCAAGGTCATGAGTGTCATTACAACTCAAAATGGCAGCAGACAGGTTTCAAGGACACGGGCTGAGTTGGAGGCTAATGGAAATAATTTAAGAAGATTGTAGAAGATCTGCATATTAATAAGAACCCTTGACACCACCAGTGTATGTTTTACACTTCCCAAAGACACTTCCCAACACAAAGTTTTGCATCAAATAGGGAAGCTGAGATGACTTTTTTTGAATCCAGCAATGTGTATGCCACTGACATATAACTAAGTCATGTAATAAAAGGCAGATAACCGGAAAACATGAAACAAAGGCTTACAGTGTATCTAGAAATGTCCTTACACTTAAAAAATTACAATGCGCTTTAAAATTCATTTGTTCAGGCAATCCATGTACAACAGAAGGCACTGTTATCCATATGAATCCAGCAATTCTGCACGGCAAAAACCTGAGAAGTGCAACTCAATTAGATTCAACTGGGCCCCTCCCAGTCATTCAGTTTCCTTGAGGACAGGACGCTTTCTTTTCAGTCCATCAAATTAAAAAAAAAACACCACAAGAATTTGTACATTACAGTAGCTGGTTAGAAAGAGCATTCTGGTGGGGGAAGTGCACCACTGTATCCCAGGGAGCCTTCTGCAGCATAACATTACCCTCCCCTAACCACTCAGAATAAGAATGCAATGATGAGACCCTTCCCACAGTCCTTTACAGCTTCTCATTCAGTTGCCACCAGGAGCACTTCCACCAAAGTTAAATGATGGGATGAGTCCTTTGTTGTCAAATGTGTAGCCACTTTGTTGTTCTATAGTCTTACTCTCTAAAATTGACAGAAAGAAAAAGAAGATATAAAAGTGGTTTGTGTGGGGCAAATCTCTCTCTTCTACACAGCCCTGCTCAGAAGAAGATTATGAATCAAACTCTCTCTGCTGCCAAAAAAGCTTCAGTCTTAGCATGCAGTTGCAGTAATAAAAAATATAATCTACTACTACAATTTAACATATAAACACAGACATGTAGGTCTAAAACAGAGACTGAGAGATGACTTAATTGTAGCATAACTATACATGACATTACTCTGCACGAGAATTTATTTCCAGCAATGCAGGTCTCTTTTTTGTCTATTTATTATTAATAAGTACTTTTAGTGGCAAAACATTAAATGCATTAAATATACTATGGTTTATTGTACTCTTGAACACAGGGATGGCTAACAGTTTCTGACAGCCTTAATCGACTCTCCACTTAAACAATTTGAATCTGAAAATCTAGCTCAGACCCTATTTAAAGAGTTCCATCTGCCAGAGAGCAGTCAACCGATTGAAAGAATATAGATGAACCTGCCTCAGACAGGGGGTTGGATTTTTTTAAAATTTAAATCATATTTTCTTATTTAATCATATTTTTTATTTTTAAGATACTTTAAAAATAAACTTATATAAAGATATTTTTAATTTATGATACATTAAAGCTCAAAGATATTATCATGGAATACGGATAATAACTTCTAATTATATATTGTTTGAGACAATATATTCTTGAAACCTTTTTAGAAGTTTTATAAATGGGTCACCAACAAGCCATGGGCTGTATCAGGGGCCCAATATTATGGGGTTCCCAAAGGCTCCTCTATAGATTAGTAAAAATCAGAGAAAACCACTCTACCCAATGCGACTTAATGCTCAGTTTAGAAGATCCCATTAAGCATCTCTGTAATGCTTAGTTTCAGTTCTCAAACTGTGGATTTGTGTCTCCAAAGATCATAGACAGACAAGGTACTTTGTCTAGATGTGATATCTTTTATTGGACCAACTAAATAGTTGGAAAAATTGTTCTTTGCAAGGTTTTGGACACACATGCCCTTCTTCAGACAGAGGGAGAGTTTGTTGTCTCCAGAGATAACATCATTGCTGACAGCAGTATATGGAGATGAGAAACAACAGACCTGATTACCCACTGATCAGCCTTCTTGTCTCTTTGCAAGCTTGTGTACACACAGTCAAGCCCTTACCTTTCTCTAAAAGTGCAAAGTTTCAAGAAGTTAAATGAATAAAGGATATCAAACAACAGAAATGTTTTTGTAGAAAACAATTAAATTGAGGCATCCTGACCAGTGATTTAAACTGTGGTTTAAATCATGATTTAAATTTGATTTAAATCAAATCCACTCTGCTAGAGGTCCCTTCCAGCCCCAACTTTCTATGATTCTAACACAACCTCAGAGCAGAGGGACAGCATGGGAATACACATAATTTAGAGTTAAGTTTTACCTAAGACCCAGGCTCAACAGTATATATAGACGCATGTTATATAGTGCATGCATATGCATCTTATATAATTGTAACACTTCTATAGGCAGTCCTGGAGTTCCTACAACACATAAAATATCCCCAGAAATGACTGACCTGCTGCACTTCGCCGCTGTTCTGCCAGTGTATAAATTTCTTGAAGCTGTTTCTTCTGATCATCGCTAAGTGGTGCTGTTAGTGAATGGTACCATGCTGCATCCCGGCTCTGCACCGCTGTCAAAAGAAGGAGTGGATGTAGAGTGATTACCGATTTGGAGATTTGGCTCCATTTGGCGGCTGAATTTCTGAATCCGAATCGGGAGACCCATTAAAAGGTCTCCGATTCGATTTGGAGAGATATGAAGATTCAGATCGGCCAGGGATTAGGATAGGCCCCAGCTCCCAGACAGCGTGCAGCGCCCTGGCAAGCTGCACTGCGTCCGCGCCATGGCAGCTGCTGCGTTGCACAGGGGGGGTTCTGCCATGAGCCCTCAGAGGCCCTGATCCCTGCTGCTGCAGCCAGTGTGTGGGGGGCTTTTTTTTCCTTTTCTTTTTTTAAGTGCTGGGTAGCTGGGCTGGGCAGGGGATGGGACCAGGCAGGGCAGTCAAGGGGGCTTCTCTTGCGGTTCCCCCCACCCAGGCAGAGGCAGGCACAGCTGGAGGAGCCACAGGAGAACCTGCAACTGCCCAGCTGTGCCTGCCTCTCCCCAGCAGATACGAACCTCAGAATCAGTGCCGAATCTCTGATTCTGATTTGGCTGAATCAAATGGGAACAGTGATTCAAATCACCAAATTGAATCACTGTCCTCTGAATCAGCTGAATCCAAATCTGAATTGAATACTTTCCTATTCGCACAGGCCTAATTACCAGCCTACACTTCAGAAGAACATAAGAAGAGAGAGACAGGAAGAAGAAAATCATAAATAAAGATAACTGTGGGTGCATCTACATGACCACGATGATGTAGCATCCACAGGCAAAACCTGTGATGCCACAGCTATGTTTCAGTAGTGACGCACTCCCCCCTATTATAATGCATCGCTATGGTGAAGTAGTGCTTAAAAATAACCGTGCATGAGGAAGTACTAACCTTTAGTACTTTCAAAAGGGAATACTAAAAAATGGCGCAGTAACAAGACCATAGCGGCATGTGTACACATGCTTTGCATGTGGTTAAAAAAGGACCCATGTCTCAACACAGGTTAACATCCCTGTCAGCTTCTCACAACATAAATGAAGGTGGTTTGTTTCTCAGAGGGGTCAAGTCTGAGGAGCTCTTTATTAAGCACGTGCTTTCCTGCAATAAGAAATTAATGCGCTTCAATCTGTGTCCAATATTCATAGTCCAGTACAATTCTATGGTGAGAATGCAAGTATTTCATTTAAGAGACTCTTTTCAAAATTAAAAATTACTGTAGTTTTAGAACTTAGGCAAAGGAGAAACACTGTTTTCTTAGGGTACTGACTGAAGCATCCAGCTATACTCTACTTAAAGCACATTTTTAAATAGATTAGGGCCATTCACTTACATTTTTTTCCAAAGTTGTGAGAGAAAACATGACAGAGTCCCATTTTCACTTAGAACTTTAGTTGGATGTCTACAGATCACTGAACGTTCCCCTCAGTATTCACTACCCAAAGACTCCAGGGTTACATTAGAAAAAGAGAGTTAGAAAGCAAAGCTGACTAGCAGAAAGTCTGATTATTTTTCAGATATCTAAGCTAAGGGACATTCAAATAGGAATGACAGCTTAAATGATGAAGAAAACATGCAAACAAGCTCATCAGTTATTTTCAGTCTGGGTAATCTAAGACGTTACATTAACGTAAGTAAGGCTTTTACAAAATGTTTAACACAAAGATGCCTCTATACTGGTTTATGATAGTAGAGTTGGAATGTACATACTTAATAGTGCTTGTGTAAAAAACTGATATTCATCTACGCCATTCTCAAGGTCAAGAGGGGTACTGAATCCTTCTAGAGCAGTCTCTTCTAATGCATCTTCATCCCAATCGTCATCGTCATCCTCATCATCTTCTTCATCACTACCACCACCACCACCGTTATTATCATCATCATCATCATCACCACCACCATCATCATCACTACTACCACCATCACCAGCATCATCACAACCACCGCTGTCATCGTCATCCTCATCATCTTCTTCATCACTACCACCACCACCACCGTTATTATCATCATCATCATCATCACCACCACCATCATCATCACTACTACCACCATCACCAGCATCATCACAACCACCGCTGTCATCGTCATCCTCATCATCAGCTTCATCCCCTCCTCCGCCACCACCTCCTCCATGATTCTCCTGCATTGCCTGGCCCACTTCATTGGTCTCCTCTTCATCACTTGGGATCTCTTCTGTAAATAGGTTAATGTGTTGGGTTTTTTAAAATAATGCTTACATGAATTACATAAATATTAAGAAACAAAATATGTCTGAAGGGGCCATACTTAAAAGAGAGAAAAGAAAAACTGGACAAAGGGGTTCTGCATGGTATTTTATACAATTTTAAAGTTACCTTTTTTACTAATAATGCCTGAGAATTCTGAAACCTAAAAACTGTTCTTATAAGAGAATTATTTTGTGCCTATGAGTGTGTTCAGGAACTTGAGACTTTTAACAGGTTTCCTTTTTGATATTAATAAAATTGCATTTAACTGTCATTTTACTGTTTAGTAAATACAGTAAATAAAGATTCACATGGATTTTATAAACAGATATCAGGTAGAGAGAGAAAAAAATGCCCATCAAATTTATTACCTAACCTTCACAGTGCTTCTTTAATTGCACATTCACTCAGTTTTGATAACCTAAAAATGTTATATGAACATAAGCAAGGATTTTACAAAATAATTAACTCAAAAGAGCCGCTTTACTGGTTCACCATATGAGACCATTATATCCACAAGAATGTATGTATTTAATAGTGCTCATGAAAAAAATGGATATTCATCTATCATTCTCAAGCTTGAGAGGAGTGTTGTAGGGTTTTAAATAGTTAATTTAAGTGCATAACTCAGGACTACCATGTCCTGCACTATGATTCCAAATATTGCTAACTGACTTAAGATAACATTTTTAGACATAACTGAAGCTGAAAGCATGTTTCTCTTTTGTCAGCTGGACAAAATATGTTGTGTTGGCAATGGGGAGAATGATTTGGAAGGCAAATTACAAGGCACAGAGGTTAGGAGCACACAGCCAGCAAAAACAACTATGTAGTTACCATACTGAATTCCTGAGCTGCAATAAAAGGAGGCAGCTCAACTGCAGCACAATCATGTCTGCAATGGTTACTGTCTAAATACAATTCAGTGCAACCCTTCCTAACCTGAGGAGCTAGGTATAGCAAATTACACATATCCACAAATATCTGTCATGTTAATCTTCCTCAGGAGCAAATTCTCTCAGTTTCATGTTTCCCCATCCTAGTATCCCTGGTTATCTCAATCTCTGCCTTGCCAATCTATTCACTGCTTGTGCCAGCCTCCATCTGGGAGGAAGGACTCCTTAGAGATCCCTTCCAAGTCCATTAACCTTACTCTTTAAACAGCTGAAGAGGAGGCTACTGGGAACTGTTTCTTTCCAGGGACCAAGAATATTGTTACTATAGCACTACCAAATTCCTGCTGGCCTGCGAGTGAAAAGCTAGGTCTCTCTTGCATACCGGTGTACAAAGCAGGTTCCCTAGTTCTGCAACTTTTATTTTGAAAATAATACTGCTCTTTCTGGAAAGTTGCACATACATATTCAGAAAAGGCTTTGGCATTAACATTAGGAGTACGGATCAATTCAAAAGAGGATACATCCAGGAAACCAAGCCATAGATAATCCAGGAGACTAGCTAAAGGCTTACAATGAATGGCAATTTCACATGCCCTTTAAATTAAATCCAGACAAAATACGCTATGTGAAAAGGAGAGATTTTACCATTGTCTTCTGCAATGTGCTTTTCATCTTTAGCATGCTCTTCAGGTACTGTGACCTCGCGTGATGCGCACACTTGCTTTAATCCCAGAAATAAGAGAAGGATTGAAGGAACAATCTGAGCAGCCACAGCATCTACTGCAGGGGGCCGGTTTTGCAACTCCATTAGGATGCTCAGGCCTATTATACACATCTTCCTGTCATGGAGTCTAAAATATGAAAATATAAAATATAAGAAAACAGATGGCCTTAATACGGATATACAGATAAGAGAAGCAGTACTGGACTGTACAGCTTAGACCTATTTAAGCCAGTGGTGCTCAATGTTTTGCATGCTGTGGGGCTGGTCTATAGGCTTAATCAGGCCCCACACACCAGGACTGGACCCCACACAGCCTCAGCTGGTCCCTGCATACTGGGGTCAGGCCCTAGTGCCCTGTGCTGTCCCCATATGCCCAGATTGAGCCCATATAACCCTGCGTGCCTGATCAAGCACACAAGGTCGTGGTCTGCAAGGCTCCCCATGATCCAGGGGCTGGATCTGACCTGCAGGCCAGGTGTTGAGCACCCTGGGCTTAAGCTACAGACGAAGAGAAAAAATGAGTATGAACTGGCCACGAATCATTTTAGGCTGGAAATTAGAAGGTTTTTAATTCTCAGAACAGCAGGGTTAAAGCAGCCTTCCAACAGTGCAGGCAAAACATCTAACCACTTTTAAGATGGAGCTTGATAAGTTTACAAAATGGAGTATAAGACATGGTTGCCTGCAACAGAAAGGAACTGGATTCAATGACCCAGGAGGTCCCTAACATGTCTATGTTCCTATGTATTAATCTACAGTTCCAAAATACATAATTTCCCTATCTAGTAAAATTGGGTGCCCACCTCTCAAGCCCTGGCCACCTTCTTACAGCCACTGAATACTATTTCTGAACACAAAGAAATGTAATGCTAGATAAATATGTTTTAATGACAATGTAACTTATCTGCCTTTTAATAAAACACACAATATAAATCATCATCATTAAACAGAACTAGAAAACTAATGTGAATTGGTTAGATAAGAAGTGTCACATGGAGACTGAAAACTGATAAAAAAGACTATTAAACAAAGAACAACAATAGACAGCAAGATACTGATTTAGGAAATGCTGTCAATGGAGTGCCATAAGGTCTGACTTTATTAACAGTCCATAAGAATGGCTAAAATAAATTTGTGCCATGAAGCTGAACGATATTACAAAACCCAATGAGATCAGAGAAACAAATCAGTAGTAATATTGAATAGCTCCTGTTAGCTGCATGATCATCCTAAAATTATTTTCAGCAGGTAGAAAGTGGCGATCATCCATGACTTTGGCAGAAACTTTTGCTAGCATTACAGGTTTTTTTGAAAAAATGGAAGGATGTGTGTGAAGTCCGGGGAAACTAGATATGCATTTGAACCAATGGTGCGATTCATCTTACAGGTGAACAAGCATTTTACCCACCATTAAAAAAGATTCAATTTCATATTCCATCAAAGCTGTAACATGCCATGGTATTAAGTTATAATAGGCATCAAACAATACACGTAGTTATGGAATTTGCAGAGATATGATACATTAAGTGCTTACACAAAACTGGGGATTTTATTATGTTCCTTACTTTGCTAGTCCTATTAGGGCTTAGTGAAGCAGTTCCATTCTCTGAGTGGTAGTAAATAGCAATAAACTATTTAAAGAGAGCAAGCACTGTATTATGACCACACTAGCCTATCCAATAGAAAACAAAGTCAACCAGCATATCAAGTTATGTGTTTTGCCTTTTTGGGTTTGGTCATTTCCCTTCATTATCATCCTTGAGAAATTTACTAAGCTGAAAAGAAAGGTGAAGAGTGTCCTCTAGCTTCTAACTTTTAGAATTTTCATCTCAAAAAAAAAAAAAAAAGGAATGCAGGCTAGAGGTGACATTAAGAAGACAGCTGGACTCCTGGGGTTTATTTCCAACTTGTAACCAGAAAAAGTCATCTGGCCACTCAGCACCTCAGTTCACCCATCACTAGCACACATTTACCACCATACCCTTTATAACATTCAGAATGTTGCGAGCCGTCATATTTGCAAAGCCCCAGCTCATTAGATTAAAAAGCGCAGATAGTGCATGTAAATTAAGTACAGGTTAGACAAACCTATGTCTAAGATCATTTAGAGAGGGATGTTTCTTGAAAGACTGGACCAGATAACCTCCCCAAGTCCCTTCTAGCTATATTTCTGTATGGGCAAGGGAATTTCTTCTGTTAATTTTAGTATCGGTGCACCAAAGCAGTAACTGTCATGTTGCACTGTATTTTATAACATGCTTTAATGCTTTAAAGTCATACAATGTCAATTTTAAAATGCAAGACAGAAAACAAACAAAGATGCATACAAACTATAGTAAATAGTGTCTTTCCTTCTTTCTGGACAGCAAATGAGAATACAGGACTCAAATACTGCCAAGAGGACTCAAGTACTGCCATTTGCAATGGATTTATTATTAGGAGTCCAGATGATTTCCCAAATACCAATGGCTTCTGCTCTCAAGCATTTAAACAAGTAGCTGCAAGAATAGCTGCATGCTCTTGAAATCTATTGTCTTTTTGGTGGGCTCAGAAGGATAATAGAGACATCAATGTCCACACCTTTAGTGACCTTGGGGCCAGAGGAAGAGGTCTTTCTGTCTCCTGTCTGCACAGACAATTGGCATGTTGCTTAAATTTAAAGTTCGGTACTCTGCTATGCTAAGGTAATACCAAAAGGGCCAGAAAAACTGAAAAAAACCAAACAAGCCGGTTTATAGTAGGTATGGAAGGATGGTCCAGGCTTCTGCCATTTTCCCCTGAAGAGACCACCTCATTTTAACAAACTTGCCTTTTGCGTGAGGGAACCTGAACACAATTTCCTCCAGCGTTTGTGACTGTTGACCCTGAATTGGTTGCTTGGCTACATGAAACAGTCTTCCTTACTATTCATGTACTCTGCTTGCTGCTTCAACAGCACTCAGGCCAAACCAGTGAAGACAGAAACTCTTATCTTCACATCAGCACAACACACTATCGCTTTTAACAAGCTGTGTGTGGTCTTCCTTATCAGCAAGTCCGTCTGTAGCAAAAACACTTGATCTAGTAACAGACAAAAAGAGCTTAAGGATCTTTTCTACTTTAAATTGAGTACCAGGTAATTCAAAAGAAAATCACTAAGCTTTTCCTGTACTAGTCAGATGTGTCCCTTTGTGCTAAGGAAGAAGATGGTTTCAGTCACACCAATTCATTTTCTTTCTCAGCTGTAGATAACTAGCCATTTCCTTCAGGCTACAGAGGTGAAACCAGCTCTGGTTTCTTATAGCAGAACTTATGCTAAAGAAATACAGAGTATTCATATTTAAAGTATTATGGATGGATTAAACATAGTTTCTTTTGAAAAATTCAACTGGAATTTTAACACTGACTTCAGTAAAACTAGGATTTCACATGACACTAACTTCTTAATCACAACTAAACCTTCCTATTCAGCCCATGGAGAATTCACTTATTTAATGATCATTTTCAAAACGAGCTTGCCTTCCTTTTCACTGTAGAGTCTATAGAAGAATCTCTAATGTCAGAGTAAACCCTGGTCCTACAGAAATGTCTCATTCAAATTTCAGGGCATCAAGGAAAAGGCGACATAATGCAACACAAACCGTTCTACAGGTTCTCTCAGCCCCAAGCCCTTGCTCAATCTTACATCATTCTAGAATACAGCTTTCAATCCAAATGAATACAAGGTAGTAAAACTATAATTATTTACACACTCAAGCCTATATCGTATCTACTCAAATCCAAGATAGTTTTTGTCCCCAGTCAGCATATGGGGGGCGGGAAAAGGCTCATCTTGGGATTCAAGTACCTGCATGGGGCAGGCACTGGTTCACTTCCAGCTTTGGCTCCAGACTCAGAGCTGAACCTGGAGCTGAGTCTTCTTGCCCTAGGCCAGAATGGCTCATCTGGTGGGGGAGGAGGCTCAGTACTGGAAGGAGTGTAAGGGACACTATGGGGGTAGGGGTGGACCTGCAGCGTGTCTGCCCCATGTCTATGTCTACATGCTCATCCCATGCCCCCAACCCCTTTACCCTCTGCTTGGTACCTCCAACCCCAACCAGGTCTGGAGCTGCTGCTGTTTCTCCCTGGCTAGGCCAGGGCCACGTTGCTGCTGACTGCCTTGGAAGAGCAGAGCTGTAGCAGAAGGTGAGGGAAGGCAGAAACATTAGGGGGGCGGGACTGGCAGCAGGGGTCAGACATGGGGGGGCAGGGGGGAGACAGACAGGGACTAGGGAGGCAGAGGGTGAGGGCAGGCTGAAGTGGGGAAGATGGGGGTGGGGAGGCAAAGAATGAGGGGTAGGCTGCAGAGGGCAGCAGGGGGTGTTGGAGGTAGGGAATTGGGAGTAGGCACAGACAAAGAGAGGTAAGCATCAGGGAGGACAGGCACAGAATTGGGGAGACGAGGGACAGGGGTCTAGCCCCTTACCCTTGTTTCTGTTTTCCCCTCCACAGCAGTGCAGGGAATGAATTTCAGATAATCTTCCACTAATTTTCCATGTATAGAACTTAGGGTTGGGTATTTCACTGGTCATACAATTGGTCAAAAATTGTAAAAAATTGCCAGTGGGTTCAAATAATACACAGGAAGAGCATAAATTCCCCATTCTCTTCTGTCCTACTAGTGAGCAGACATGGAAGAAGGGATGCGACATGCACTGCAGAGACCAACTGGCGGCTTCAGGAATGGTATCTTCAGGCGGGCTTTGGCTTCTTTGACAACAACCTGCACATCACGACGAGAGACATGCTTGGGTGGGATGGGCTCCACCTTTCCCCTAAAGGTAAGTGTGTGTTCTCTTATAGGTTGGCGGATCTCCTCCGGTGGGCTTTAAACTAGGC
>NW_017728931.1:37019861-37021813 GCF_001723895.1 Crocodylus porosus
GCAGTTGAGGGGAAAGAGACTTAACGGTGGGGGTCTACTACAGACCACCCAACCAAGGGGAGGAGCTAGACCAGGAATTCTTAAGTCAGCTCATAGAGGTAGTTAGGTCAAAGGACGTGGTTGGTCATCATGGGTGACCTGAACTTTCCAGACATCGGCTGGGAAGAGCAGTCAGCCAGGTCTGACTGCTCACATACGTTCGTAGCCCAAATGCAGGACCTCCATCTAACCCAGGAAGTGCACAGCCCCACCAGGGGGGAGGCCTTGTTGGACCTAGTGCTGGCCACGGGTGGTGACCTGGTGAGGGGGCTGCAGGTACTCGACCACCTGGGCGACAGCGATCATCACCTGCTGGAAATCACCATCCAGCTCAAGGGGGCAAAGGCCTGCAGCAAGGCAGCAGCCCTAGATTTCAGAAGGGCGGACTTCAACGAGCTAAGGAGAATAGTCGGGGAAGCACTGAGGTCCCGGAGGGGAGGGGAGCCAGGTGTCCAAGGAGAGTGGTCGCTCCTTAAGGAGACGATCCTCCAAGCCCAAAGGGAGGTAATCCCAACACGTATCAAAGGGGGCAGGAGGGCACACAAGCCCCCATGGCTCACCAAAAGCATCCGGGAACATCTCCTAGCTAAAAGGGAGACACACCCAATGGAAGGGAGGGGCCATCACCAGGGAGGATTATACTGCAGTTGCTCGGGGATGCAGGGGGGCAGTCAGGAAGGCAAGGCAGAGATGGAACTGGAACTAGCTTCCCGGATCAAGGAAAAGAAGAAGTCCTTTTTTAAATACATAGGGGGCAAAAAGAAGGTTCTGGGTAATGTGGGGCCCCTGCAGGACACGCTGGGAAATTTGGTCATCACACCAGATGACAAAGCTAACCTATTTAATGACTTCTTTGCCTTCATTTTCCTGAGCAGGGACCCGATCCGCCCCCCTCCACTAGGCCCCCCTCAGGCCCTAGGGGAGGCACACCTAGGCCAAGGGTCAGTGAGGATCTAGTCAGGGAACTTCTGAAGGGACTGGATGTACTTAAATCATCTGGTCCAGACAATCTGCACCCCAGAGTGCTGAGGGAATTAGCTGAGGTCATTGCGGGACCCCGGCACAGCTTTACAAGCACTCGTGGTGCTCTGGGGTGGTGCCAGAGGACTGGAAGAGGGCCAATGCGGTTCCTGTCTTCAAAAAGGGGAGGAAGGAGGACCTGGGAAACTACAGGCCAGTTAGTCTTATCGTGATCCTGGATAAGCTTTTTGAGAGAATTATTCTGGCACAGGTCCATGAGGGGCCAGCGGGGGAGATTATGTTTAGGGGCAACCAACACGGGATCAATAGAGGCAGGTCCTGTCAGACCAACCCAGTGGCCTTCTACGACCAGGTCACCAAATCCTTAGATGCAGGGGTAGCAATGGACATAGTCTTTCTGGACTTCTGGAAGGCCTTTGACACTGTCTCTCACCCCATTCTCATTAAAAAACTGGGGGACTGTGGTGTTAACACCTACACAGTCAAAAGGGTCACCAACTGGCTGGAGGGCCACACCCAGAGAGTGGTGGTGGACTAGTCATTTTCAACCTGGAAGGACGTGGGCAGTGGGGTCCCCCAGGGCTCGGTCCTCGGGCCCACACTGTTCAATATCTTCGTCAGTGACTTGGACGAGGGGGTAAAAAGCACACTGTTCAAATTTGCTGATGACACTAAGATGTGGGGAGATGTGGGCACACTAGAAGGAAGGCACAGGCTACAATTGGACCTAGACATGTTAAAGGGCTGGGTGGATGAGAATAGGATGGGATTCAACACTGAGAAGTGCAAGGTGACGCACCTGGGGAGGAAGAACCAGCAGCATACCTACAGGCTGGGGAACTCCCTTCTCATCAGTACAGAGGCAGAAAAGGATCTTGGAGTCATCATTGATGCCCAGAAGAACATGGGTCGACAGTGCGGGAACGTGGTCA
>NW_017728931.1:37022083-37075152 GCF_001723895.1 Crocodylus porosus
AATACTGCATCCAGTTCTGGGCGCTGCATTTTAAGAGGGATGTGGACAACATGGAGAGGGTCCAGAGGAGGGCCACTCGCATGATCGGGGGCAGCAGGGCAGGCCCTATGAGGAGAGGCTATGGGACCTGAACCTGTTCAGTCTCCACAAGAGAAGACTGAGGGGGGATCTAGTGGCCTGTTACAAAGTAGTCAGAGGGGACCAGCAGGCATTGGAAGAGTCCCTGTTCCCCCGAGCACTACCAGGAGTTACTAGGAATATTGGTCACAAGCTGGCAGAGGGTAAATTCAGATTAGACATCAGGAGACACTACTTCACTGTCAGGGCGGCTAGGATCTGGAACCAACTTCCAAGTGAAGTCGCGCTGGCTCGTACCCTGTGGGTCTTTAACACAAGGCTAGACAATCACCTTGCTGGGGTTGTTTGACCCTATTACTCTTTCCTGTCATGGCAGGGGTCGGACTTGATGATCTGCTCAGGTCCCTTCTGACCCTACCAACTATGAAACTATGAAATTTTCCATTAAAAATGTGTTAAGAAAACTACAAAATTGTAATTTTTTTGTAAAATTGCTATAACCTTTGACTGGTCAAAAAATATGCAGTGAATTGACAATATTTGACCCGTCAACTGACCGGCTTGCCAAGCCTAATAGAATATAATAATTTTTATTTATTTATTTATTTGGGGCGGGGGCGGATCTTAAATTCAAAGACATCTTGATTCAGGAAAATATGGTAATATAGGGGTGATATCTCACATTCATACAAACCTCATGATGCATTCTAATCCATCTACCCCAGTGTTATTGAGGGCAACTCTACCAAAATGGGTGTCCAAAGACGAACATTTAGTGAATGTGTGGTCCGATCATCACATAGCTGTGCTGCAAATTTCAGAAACAGAGGCCACGGACAGATTAAAGTGCTCCAAGCTCCCCTCGAATCTGGAATGCTTCAAATTCAGCGCCTCATAGGCATGTGCCTATGACGGACCCCTGCTGCCTGTCCCCTCTGGAGAATCCCTGCATTCCTCTTGTGGCCTCCATTCTCCAAAGCTCATCAAGGACACCCAAGTGCACAGGAGAGCACCCATTGGCTATTCATCACACTGTCCTGGAGGACCGAGCATCCCCCCTGATATGGTCCAAGGAGCGTACAGACATCTCAAGAAGCACTTCAAAAGGTAGTGCTTTAAAGAGGTTTTTTAGGATTATCATTTTTGAAGCACTTTGGCCATTGTATAAGTGCTTCTTCAGTCAAGAACATTCATATATTCGCTGTTTGTAGTGCCAGAAGGGGTTTGAAATATTTGAAATCTTATGTTTGCCCAGGGCCAGAGATGATTTTTAAGGAAGCAACAAAAGCTTCCTGAACTCTGTGGATCTAACCTGAATAATGCTTGACAGGACCTCATACAGTTGGTCTTCTCAAAGTCCATCTAAATGATTATCTTTTAGACCCTATCTAAAAGATAGGATTATCTAACCCTTACCCTATCTGCAAGTATCACTAGTACAGGAAAATTCCTGAAAGGACTTGTCCTGGAAAGGTAATATGATAATTACATCATTAGCATCAAATCATAATTTAAGTATCAGGACTGAGAAAGAATTCTAGGAGTTGAACAGGCTGATTCAAAAGAAATTCTGCTAAAATCCTGGGTAGAAATTCAGGGAAAGGACTAAATTAATTTACTTCTGTATAATACCATGTAAGGTGAACGAATCAAAATAACCTGAATTCATCTGATCTCTAAGTTAGAATTATGGCTACTAGAAGGCAGTCTTCATAGATAGATTATATGTTAAGGGTCACTAGGCACCTATGAGACTATTAAGCCTATTGATGCTTTGCCGAGTTCTCAAATAGGCAGGGGCTCCTAAACTGGAGGAAGTAAGTATGAGAGCCTTAAGAAATCTCAGATTTTAGATTTCTGCAATTACTAGAATAAGAAAATGTTACCGTCTTCATAAGGAGGGTGATACGCACACTGGCTTCTTGTTAAAATATAATGTTCTAACTGACTGGAAGGAAGGATGTGAGGCATTTCAGCATGTAATGGAATTCAGATTCTTGACTTTTCAGGTAACCAATGAGCACAGAACAATGCCCCAGTGCATACAAGATTGCTGATGTCACAAACCTATGAAGGCAGCTGATGGAGGAGAAAAGAGTTTGCAAGATTGTGGGGGGTGGGACCGAATAGGTGCTAATGTAGGAAAAAACAGACCTACATGGAGCAATTTTAAAATAGAGCTTTTAAAAATTTAGAAATGAAAAAAAATTGTATAATCACTTCATATATTAGGGAGAAAACCAATCATTTGTCTGACATACTGTTGGACAGCTCTATATTTCTGCAATTATTCTCAGTACATCATGGGATCTTTCTTAGAGGAAAATGGTCTATAATATACAGGAACTTGGGGAAGGATAACATCCTTAAGATATGGAAAAATGATTAAATTGAAGAGAGTTAACAGGAATCAGGGATTTATCACAGAGCAGATGATGTATGGTAATTTTGTGTGTCTGTACTTACCCCGTCCGTCAAAGTTAAACCAAAGCAAACTTACATGGAATAGTTCCCTGGCCCTTGTCTGTTCATTTTAATAATGGTTCATCCGTAACATAAGTGTCTAATGCCACTAAACACTCACTCTTCCAGAAAGCTAGCACACAACTCAACAGAAAAGAAAAAGCTAAATACATGCATGTCACTTTAAACTCCCCTACAGCATTACTATTATTTAAACTGAGTTTGGGAATTTAATCTCTTGGATCTACATAACGCAGGTCTCAAAACAACCTTGCAAGTCAGCCTCCAAGAAATTGTAAGCAAGGACTTTTTAAGAAACCCGCCCCCCAGATACTTGCCCAAGAAAACAATCAGTGTCGTTCATCCATTGGTTTATAAACTGCGCAGTGATAGGCTCAGGGTTGTGCGGAAATCTGATGTTCTCTAATGTGTGCAGAAGTAGGTCAGGGTTGTAATAAAGAGCAGCTATGGCAACCTGGAGACACATGGTACGAAGCTCACTTGTCTTAACTCCTCGGGTTAGCCGCTCTAGTACAGCTTCTACAAAGAGTGGGATGCACTGGGAACATAATTAGCAGAGGAAAACAAACAAAACATTAAAATGCTACCAGGTTGTACAACAGATTAAATGCATTTATTAGTCTCAGAACTGCTGAAAAGAAGAGGGTCTAAAATTCTGTTACTGTGCAACTCATGACAGTGTGATATATACATTCCTTGCTATAAACACATCTTATATTCCTGTTTTTACATTAATACAACTTCCCCAAAACAACTAACATGTGGGACCGCATAAAAGGACTACTAGCACAAAAAGTGAATATTGTGGACAGTTTGGTAGAATTTCTTTTCGTGTATATAGAAGCTTTCAGAAAGGATTCAAACAGTTTCTTGATTTTTAACCAAATCAAAAATGTATGTGTACTATACTATTCACATACATAATCCTCAGTAGGAAATATTAACCTTATTCAAATAAATACAAGAGTGTGCGCATTTGCATGTCTGAATAATGAAACAAACAGGCAATATTTCAAAGTGTAAGCTCGTACTGCATCTTAAATACGGAATAGAGATCAATATCTGGACAGATAAGGTTTTTTTTTTTTTACAAGCATTTCAACTGACACAAACACAGAGCTCTTGCACGTATAACTTTGCTGCCACACATTTAATATAATGCAAAGTCATACAACTGACTTCTAACCCTTTCAGACTTCTCTTTAAAAAGTTCTCAAGGATGTATTTTCCCTTCAGTTTCTCCAGATTTATACAATGCCACTCCATCACTTTCAATTAAATTAACTCCAGAATTACCCTTTGAAGTCAAGAGACCTTCACACAGGCACAAACAGGTAAATCTGCTAGTGCTTTGTAGGGCTTAAGTTTTATATAGGAGTAGAGAACAGATTTTAGCCTTTATTGTGAAAAAAACACTATTCCAAATAGCACCTAAAAAGTCCTTCACAAAGTTAGAAAATTTGTTGTGATAGTTCCCACAGCTTCCATAATCCCATCATACTGCAAATGTAAGGGTATACATTTCACAATGTACACAGCTATCAAACATATACTATTAATATTCAAAAAGATTGAGTTCATACTGCTGTGAGAAACAACTCCAATGATCTGATTTGTATGATTAAATTCTCAATTACATCAGAATATTGCCACCATCTGTTCAGCACTGAATGAGAAATTCTACCAGGAGAAAACAGAAAATGACAACACTACCCAAGGCATTAGCCCTTCATTGTTTCACATTAATCCCGTTTTCTTGCTTTTTCACCATGCCTTTATCACCTCCTCAAAAACTAATTAAAAAATTCTTCCAAACCGATTTACATTTTTGCACTAGCCTTTGTGCAGGAGTACAATTCCATTTAGAAGATTTGCTTTCCTACATTTGTTCTTTATTCCTACATTTTATTTCCAGCAAGCTCTTTTGTTTCTGACTGCCTTTTATCAAAACATGTACACAATATCACAAATTTATAAGAGAAGAGAAGCTGTTTGCAGTACTTTACCTGGTCAATACCCCTCCCTTTGCACTGAAGGACAATTACTTCTAAAAGTTTGGCTGCATGACATTCTGCATCTTCTCCTGCATCTCCAGTTAATACCTAACAAGAAGGATGACAATTCAGTCCACTTATAGCAAGTACAATCTGTCATGGAAATATAAATGCAGATATACATATATATCAACACACATACTGTATTTTGAGGGGGAAAGGTAACAAACCACACTTAAGCGGCACAAAGGTGCTGGGTGACTGAAAATGTGACTTCAACTTTGCATAGTTTTTACCATGACAGGCTACTGTACAGTGTTATTAGGTCAATGCACAGTAAGCATCTCATGTAGATGCGCCCAATTCTTGTCAATTTTCCATTACAGTTGTCTTGGTGTTTTTACTATTTTGAGATAAATGTTATTTTGGAAGCTAACATCTTTGAAATTCTTTGATATTTGATGTTTTCCACATTGCATTTTTTTTGGCCATATAATTCTGGTGACAGATTAACAGTCTTAAAATGTAAAGTTCTATTTAAAAAAAAAAAAAAACAGGTTCAATTTATGCAACAAAATGGCAAGTTTTTTGTACAATCATTAATCCATGTTTCAAGGCTGAAAGAATAAATATAATTTTCTCATCAATTTAATCCTTAACCCACTCTGAGTGCCATTTATGATTGTGGAAGTGGTTTGCTGTGATGCTCCAACAGGAACTGAGATGAGACTAAATTTAATTTAGACAGAACAGGCACCAATTAACAAGCCTGTCGCTGTTCTGTTTTAAACATCTGATTTTAAATATCAGTGATGAGCACCACAATAACAAATACAAGTCTTACCTTTTTACACATAGTGTAAATTATTTCTAAATGTTTTGGATTAGACAGTAAAGTATCGGTGTCAATGGTCACATAATTGTGTAAGAGAGGCATCATATCTAAAAAAAAGAAATAAAAAATGATGTAAAATACCATCCCCAGAGCCTTTTAACCATTCAGATCTTAACCCTGCAATGGGATCTGTTCCTGCAGACTCTTGAGAAGAGCTGGAACCCCACCAACTCTGTGTAAGTCTGTGTATACTGCCACAATGGCAGCCTTATAACACCGAGACAAAAAAAAAATTAAAACGGTCATAATTACATTTTAACTGATGCACTTATAGTTTTGTGAGAAACTCTGCATGTTTACATTTCCTTTGAACGGTAGACACACTACAATAACCTAGTAAGACTGGCACATTTGGCCATGTTTCCCCAAGCTAAGAATACTCGTGTTAGCTTACTGTGCTATGTTAAAGTTTATAGCATGGCACAAGCACATGTTCACTTTAGATTCATTCAGACTAAACAGAAATGATTCCAGAAGGCAGTGGTTGGGGCCTGCACTCCCAAATTGTTAAAATACATTAAATTTCGTAAACAGTCATACCTGCAAAGTACTCAAAACAATCCTGCTGGAAAACTTCATATAACACACCTAAAAGCTGCCACATCTGGAGGGAAATCATCTGGCATGTCAAGCTGTATGCCAGAGAGAGAATTTCTTCATAAAATTCTGGAGAGGAGAAACAATACTTTCTCAGACATGAGTCACACAGCTTCAGAAAGGTAAGGTGATATGCAGAAAGAATGAACAAAGATGTTCCAAAGGAGAGGCCTCATATTGCAAAGAACAACTGGTTTCTCACTACTTATATACACTGGGAAAAAAAATGTATTATCAGTTTACTAAAGAAATTGCTTCCAAACCATTTTATTTCAAGTTAAAATGGAAGTTATGCTGCTTTCATTCTCTCAACTTTTGTTTTTATCTAATGGCTTTGTCATAAAACTTTGAAGCTTTTTAATGTAAGGGGCTGGTAGGAAAGTAGATATAATCATAGGTCATGGCCCTTTAAAATTTTCAGTCAAGTTAAAATTATACACAGAAATAAATTCCATATTCTTCCATTTGACCTCTACTGCTCAATAAACTAGCTAGCTAACAATTTACTGTAGTAATTCAGGAACACGAAAGAAGGAGAGGAAGAGAGATAAATCAGAACTGAAAATAAGTTTCCTTTGGTCCCAAGAGAAGTAGTTCAGTCAAAGTATGGCTGAGAGCACTGGACAAGAAAACATTACATTTCTTGCTATATTAGATTTAAGAATATTTCACTGATAGTTTTCCTGTCAAATAAACAAACTGGATACATGTTCAAAGCCCGTTTCTGAAGATACCTATTACGTGTTTCTGCAAAACGAGGCCAATGATCTGTAAGCATATGCTCTCCAGCTGTTGAGTTATCTGAAATAAAAATATAAGACAATTGTTTTAAAAATCCAGAACCAAAACAACCTGATCTATCCACTTGAATTATTCATCTTAAGTGAGAAGTTGCTTAAAGAAAATTTTCCATCTCACTTTGAGTGCTGGTTTAAATATTATAAGAACGTTACAAAAACAACATCAGATTGTGAATAATTATCCAATTCTTTGAAAAATCAGATTGTCTCTAAATCATCCTTATTTATTTTTAAGATTAGGTTATTATTTTAATATTTCCAAACAATTGGTTGCTGCCAATATACCAGCTAAGACTCCAGCACATGGGAGGAGCATGCCTGCTCTCAGACACTGGGCTGTTGAGAAAGGATGATGTTATTGCTGCACCATGTTCCTGCCTCTGGGCAACACCCTGTGCAACAGAATATTTTCAGATATAAGAGAATACTGAATAATGATGTTGAGGAGCAAAGATTTTGCTGTGAGGTTTGACTGTGAGTAGGTAATTTATTGGGCATTCCTTGTTACTGCACAGGAAGATTGTACTTAGGGGTAGAACCAAGTCACAAGAGACAAATCTATTTAAGTCTCAATAAAACTAGCAAACTTGAACATTTTATTTCATTAACAGTGTCATTCAACAAGGGATCATTCCTTCATGGTCCTAAACTCTCAATCTCAAACAATTCTTACATGCTAATATGTTCATAAGTAAAAGAGAATGTATATTTGGTGAGAAACAAATTTAGGCAAGTTTTGTGGAAAAGTACAATGAGAGCTAAGGTAGTAAGTGTGATATTTTTAGTTGTGCCTTGCACAACAGAAAAACGAGTTGTTACATTTTCACAAAATACATTTAAAACAATTGTCTACTAAAGTAAATTCTGAACCATAAAAATATACCGTTTCAGGTTATCACAGCTCATGCTTACCTGTTTTAGCTATCAATTTCTGAGGGGGGTTTTCAAAAAATGAAAAGATCTTCTGTAAAGTGTTAAACATACTCTGAATTCTAGAGCAATTGTAGCATACAAACAAGTATTTTTTAGATTTTTTTTGTCAAGATATTTAAGTATTTCTATTTAACTGTTTAAAAAAGAATATCCCTCATAAAAAGATACCTACTTCATACTTGTGATGAAAACATCTTACTGTAATCAAGGAAGCAGAACAAATTAGGACAATGCACCTTTATCTATAGTGCCAGTTGAGCTAAGAATCATAGACTGTTCAATACCAGATAAGTTACTGACCTCTTTCTTACTTCGATCAACCTGTTATAAAATCAAAACCAAGTAGAGCCTTGCTAAAAACCAGATGGCAACACTCAGCTGTGCTGTACTGAGTAATGAAATTAGGGAGGAAAGTTCCTCCTGCATATGGCTCATGAATACGCAAAGTTTAAACATGTCCTGTTTAATGTAACACAGCAATCAATTCCTATCAATTCCATCCAAAAAAACTGTTGCGTTAAGCAGGAAAGCCTGATTTATCATTGCCAACAATTAACCTTACTGCAGTTAATGAGAATTATGACTTATTAGCAGAGAAGAATTCAGCTTTATAAAGGATTTTATAGCAGTCTGCAACAATATTCTAGAATTATATTTGGTGTAACGAAGGCTAAAGTGCTATTGGCTCAGAAATGTCAATTCTCTCTTACAGATGAGTATGGCACAAATGAGAAATTACATTTTACACAGAGCTTTAAATTCAAGTTTATTAAGAATGGATCACTTGATTGTAAGTAATACATGCTTATTTCAGGTGTAACAATTTAATATATAAAACAGCATGCTGTGATGATTCAAAGGTGGGGAAAAAAGATTTCATACATAACTGGGAAAAATCTCACCTCTTTGTGATCTTCCACAACTGTTAGGATAGTGTCAATTGTGTGTAAAATTCCCATGGCCATAACTGTTTTGTCCTCCACCTCCTCATATTCTTCACTTTGAAGAACCTTACCAAATATCTCAGCCTGAAAAAATGAGTAGAAAATTTAAGTAGACTGCCAGATCTTCTAGAGGCATCTAATATTTCCAACTGTCCATATATAAAAACAAGCAGAAGTACCCTTTGACAGCTTATGAAAAGGCTGCAGTGCCTTCAGGTTATTAAAGTACCTGTAGTAACGCTATCACCTCTATCAATACTAAAAAGTATGCTAGGTAGTTTTGCAAGGGAAGTTTAGAAAACTTAAATACTTTCCCCTATGTTATTGCTAACTATGGTACGCAGTAGGAAATGTTAAATAATCAAAGCTATTAAATACCCTGGATTGTTAAAAATAACAGCAATGAAAACTGTCAGACTCCTGTTATATTATGTACTAAAGTACTTTAAGTTTATAATGTTTTAAAGAGAAATCATTGTCTCTGTTTTAAAGAGAAATCATGTAGTTTAACCCTCCCCTATCAATTTATGTTTTGTTACATTTTACAAAATAGATTATTGGTTGATATTTTTTAGGAAAGTGTTTGTTTTTTTAAATAGATTTAAGTTAGATTTTTTTTTAACTATCTTTGAAACCACTGTGTATTTGGACCTAAGCATTTACTTGCCCTATATTCAGCCTATGTGCGTGAACAGACAGCAAGCAGAACAAACTAGAACAAAACTAAGGGCACCTATATACATGTTCTGGGGTAGGGGGGAGAGAGGTGGCATTTTAATTAGAGTGGCTCTTGGAAGCTGCTCTAATTAAAACTCCCATAGCATCTCGTGTATCAAAATGGCAGGACACTGATTACACAGAGTCACTTTAACTAAAGCTCATTTGACAAGCTTTAGTTAAAGCACCCCTACTGCCATTATGAAACACAGGGATGCTGAATACATGAGACGCTACAGCACACTGGAGCGTTCTCATTAGAATGCTCCAACAGACTCGATTAATCTCTGAGTCTTCTGATCGGAACTCGGAGCATGTGTAGAAGTGCCCTAAGAGACCAACTAGATGACAAGCCTATTACTCAGCATCTGAGTTGAAATACAAGGTAGACAGAAAAAATTGTGATAATTAAATTAGATTTTAAAGAATCTTCACTAATCTATGGCATTACACATGACAGAGGTGGGATTTTCCCATTATTTTAAATCTGACAGCATCCCCTTAAACAAATTTAATTTCAGGAAAAAAAATGCAGATCTCTTAAATACAGTAGGCCTGTGCAGCTCTGATTGCAATATTGTTTTATACTTGTCTCTTACCAGGTGTTGTGTCATGTCAACAGCGATGGTAGCAACCTCCTGACTGTACTCACAGATCATCTTCTGGATAACGTTAGTAAGGTCATCATTTTCTGTCTCTCTAACTATGTGCAACAGCTCCTGCATAACAGGTCTGACATATGGCTTTACATACTCCTTGGCTAAAACGATAAGCAAAATTAGGAAAAAACAACAATCCATTGAAACAAATACACAGTCTATCCCAAAATCATCTAGTATCCTACTGATCTATTAAGCAGAAACGTTTAAAATAATTTCTTTCAAGTAAAGGACTACTTGACAAAGCTGAACCAATGGCAATTATTAGATTCAAAGTAATTAAATAATTTGTCTGCTTTTATAGCTCACATTTATAATTCTGTTCACAAAAATGCTCTACTTCCATGGGAGAAGCATACCCCTACACCAAACAAAGGATTCTTTCCCAAACATACCTGATGTTTCAATTCAAACTTAAAAAAATAAATATCATTTAGTTTGATAAATGAAATGTGTTGAATTCAATTTTCTTGACACAAAAAGTATTTAGAAATACCTAAAGCAAACTGTAGCAACATATTGTCTATGTGGGAAAAATAATCAGTGTATACATGAATGAACAATTGTAACATACCTTGCTCCTGGTTACTTATTAGTGTTTGAAGCGCTATGGCTGCTTCTACTTTGACTGGCATTTCCTTATCATCAATTAGGCTCTTTTTTGCCAGCTCTACTGCATTTCTCAGGTTTAGTTCATTGTGGAATTTCAAAGTACTGAATGATCGAAGAACCCAACAGGACTACAGGCAAAAAGAAAATGAGTCAGAGCTATTGCAGTTCTGGCAACTGAAACATCACAGACAGAGCTCTTAATTGGTTTGCTCTTGTCGCTCAATCATTTTTATGTTTGCAGAGTATACATATAATAACATACAACTGGTAGGTTTCACACTAAAGTGTTCCTTCTCCTTTGCCCCCAGTTCATATAATAAACAACTAAACTTTTATCAGTTTGGAGAAACCTTTCAGTTCCTTTTTTATGTGATGGAATGTACACTTAAGAAAATTCATAAAAATTATAGATTAATACAGGTACCAAAACGCTCAGTTTAGAGTGATTCTCAACCAGGGAGCTAGGACACCTGGGGTTGACACCAGATCCTTTGAAGGGTGCAACAAGACATGGAGAAATACACAAGGTGGCATGAAGAAATATCCAAGTAAGTGCAGGCACTGGCTTGTTCCTGCCTGGAGGATCTCCTTTCCCCACTGTCTGGTCCCTCTCCCAGAAGGTAAGCACTCTAAAATATTTTTGAAATTAGGTGCCACAATTCATAAAAGTTATTGAGGGGTGCCTGGACTCCAATGAGGGGTGCCTCAAGTCTAGTATAAAGCGCCTGGAGTCCAAAAGGTTTGAGAACCACTGGTTTAGCAATTAAGTCAAGTCTATTCTTAAAGTGGAATTAACTGCTTCTGAAACTTGTTTGCTTTTTTTAATTCTGTCCAGTAGCTCAAACTAGAGATCTGCTGCTGAATAATAGTCACAGAATGAGCTAACTCTACAGCTTACCGTGTAACTATGTTCAAGTTTTCTAGTTTGAGCTAAACGGTCAATGAAAATAGGACACTATGGAATTACAGGTAGTCATTTCTACCTGCAAATCATTTTAGATCAAAATGGTAAAAAGCTACTGCTACTAGTGCTTAGAAGTGAATTTTTGCAAAGGGGGCAATAATAATGACTACATTTCAATCTTAATTACTCAAAGAGAAATTAACCTATAAAGGAAAGAATCAAGACAAATACTGTCATCTATAAAAGCAGTGAACTTACTCTAGCTCTAAGATACCCCAGGTTAGACATGAACAATGGAAATACATGATTCTGTAGCATCAGTTCCATTTGATCCTTGAACACACTCTTCTGTTGGAGTAAACAAAAAATTATGTTCCAATAGCCTTACATTTTTATATATTTATTACTCAGCAATTTATTTATTCATCTTAAGAACTATAATACAAATGAATACCATAAATTTGAAACAGAATAACAATTTCCCTGCCTTCATGTCAACTAGTTTATCCCATTAATACATGTAGGATAATTTCTAGAAGACAAATGATCTCACACATTGAGTTCATAGCATCTGATGAAGTAAATTGTCACCAATGAAAGCTTGTGCCTCTTTGAGCAAGTCAGTCTCTAAGATGCCATCCTGCCCCACCTTCTGCCTGACTTCAGACTAACAAGGCTGACTACTTCTTTCTCTACACTTGAATTCTAAAACCATTATCACAAGCAGCAGGCCCACCCTGGTAAGGAAAATATCTCATACCACTAGTTACTAAATCCATGTTATTCCCTCTCTTAAAAGAACCTAATTCAAGTTGATCTTTATTTCACTTAAAACAAAAAGAACAATGTCAACAATGCAGCATGCCTGAAATACCTTACAAGCTACTACATGCATGAATAAAGAAGAACGTACACTTGGTAAGAAGTAAATTTGAGTTTCAAGCTTCCTGCTGCTGATATGAACCTTAAAACCAAATGATTTTCCCAGCTACAAAAATAACTTGTGCCTGTTTACATTTTCATTACTAGGGGAATCCTTTCTCCCTCCAACAATCTCTCTAGTGTGGGGTAAGGAAAAGTAGAAGTTACTAGAAGTTTCCTCCACATCATACAGTCAAACCTGGCAGTTCCCAAGGTATTTAGTTGCTTTAGTAACTACTAAATGACTGCACAGTACCAAATGGTCAGTCGGAAGCATGTGTAGGCATGCCCAGCGTGTATTAATTCAGCGTTTCCCAACCAGTGTGCCATGGCACACTGGTGTGCCATCAGACATGTCCAGGTGTGCCATGGCATTTTGGGCTGGAGCCATGCCCCGCCTGCTGCTGTTGCAGACACAGACAGAGAGCGTGGCTCCAGACAGGCAGGGGGTGTAACTCCAGCCCAAAATGCTGTCCGGCTGGCTGTGCACTACCCCTCCCTGTCAGTGTCCAGCTGGCTGTGTGCCATGCCCCCCCACTGGTGTCCAGATGGCCACATGCTACCATCCACCGCCACCATGTCTGGTGTATCATGGTGCTTTTTTATTCAGCTAAGTGTGCCATGGCAAAAAAGGCTTGGAAACACTGTATTAATTTATGTGCAAACTCTCATGTTTGTCAACATACAAATGAGGAGCTCTCAGCTTGGTTGAGAAATTACCTTTACATGTCACAGGAATACTTAACCTGCCAAAGCCCCAAACTAAGACAATTTAGGGTAGGCAGAAAAAGTTTGCTCTGTTGGGAGAGCAAGTTCCCCTTTGTAAAGTATCTTATAACCTCATTGTCATGATTCAGTCTTTCACATATCAACAGTACAGTAAGATAAAAAACGTTTTTTTTCAGGACAGACACACATGGGTCTATATAAAAAGGTTTGAGATGAAAAGCTGCTTAAATCAGGGTTGATGTCACTAGAAATCTATGCTTCTAGCTCCCTTTTTGTTGGTAAGCAACAATACTGTAGATCAGGAGCGGGCAAAATGTGGCCCGTGGGCTGGATGCGGCCTGCCAGGCCATTCTATCTGGCCCATGAGGCCCCTAAAAATTTAGAAAATTTATATTTATCTGCCCTGGGCTGCCTGTTATGTGGCCCTTGATGGCTTGCCAAAACTCAGTAAGCAACCCTCTGCCCAAAATAATTGCCCACCCTTGCTGTAGATGTAATCCTGGCTCCAGTGAAGTTGATGGTAATTTTGCTGCTACAGAGCCTGAATTTCACACTACACTTCTGGTGTGGGACTTCAAGGACATTGTTAAATTAGTAATGTCCCTTATACCCAAAGTACAGTTTAAACATCCTACATAGTCAAGTTACATAATTCATACTGAGCAAATAACAGACATTTTTAAACAAGGAATTTCCAGCACAAAATGATTCAAAAACCCAAAATCCAGTCTCTTATTTCATCCTAAGATAATTACCCTTCAGTGATATTACTTTTAAGATAAAGACAACATGCTCGGGATTTTGAATAAAACAAAAGCACAAGCAAAAATATAATACTTTTAAATGTGGGTAGGGATGTATTAACATTCTGAAGAAATACTCTTAAAATTTGTGAGGATCTTGTGATAGGAGAAAGGGTAGGAAAAGCTTGAATTCTTCCTTTATGTCCATTTTTTGGTTGCAGAGTGAACAATATCTAATCCCTGTTGGTGACACTGAAGCTAGAATCACCCGTTGTATGACAGAGGGTGGGCAGACTAGGCAACCTATTCCTGCAGCAGCTAGAAAATATTAATCATTGATTCCAGAACCCTACAAAATGACTGCTTTTTGCTGTGGGAAGGCATCATAATAATTAATGTGCCAAAGTTTTCATTACTGCTGGAGTGCATTTCCTAAGATGGTCCCATTTCAGCAATGCATCAGAAAATAACTGAGAAACTATTCTGCAACAAAGTTGCTGGTATTTTGGGGGCTAGCGGAGAAGAAAGAATGAATGTAAATAAAAAGAGAGAAAACAAACAGTAGACCAAAAATTTTAAGTTATATAAAACAGCTTGTGATTGTTATTTTATAGTACAATTCTTTGGAGATGTTATTAATGTGATTAAGGATTAGCAAGAACTGCGAGGTAAAGTAGTATCTTTTATGACTAACTTGTACTGTTGGGAGAAAGAACCTGTTGGGCATCAAATACCCTTCATCAGGCCTGGCAAAGCAGAAGTTATGGTTCACATTAGAACAACTGCTTTAGTTGGATCTAATTTTGCCAATCAATTCTGCCCCTGCACCGTTGCATTTACAACAACACTGCTACGGAGAAGCAGCCACATTTTAAAAATGTGCATTTTAAAACAGAGAAGACAGCAGATAAATAGGATTACAATTGTATGCTTTTTACATGAACCCATCCACCTACCTTCAGTAAAATATCTGCTAGAGATCCTATCACATGCAATGCTCCGTCTTTCTTCCTTGGGTCAATGTTTGGCTCTGTTAAGATCTGATAACAAAATGCCATCATCTTTGGTAGTACCTAAACACAACAACAGAGAAAACATATTACCTTCCTTTCCTTCCAGGTGCCAGGCATCGAAGAGCTATTCACATCAAACAAATTTGTTGGTTTTGGAAAGGACTTGTGTCTCTGAGTAGATTTGGAAAAGTCTCCTGACAGAACCATTTATTGAACATAGTTTGTCAATGCACTTTGCAATCTTTATGCCATTCTGGAGGCTCTAATGCCATTTTGTCGCAATGGGTGCATCTACATGTGCACTTTACTGTGGAGTTGACTAATTAGCTCTGCAATACAGTGTCACTGTATACACATGCACCAGTCCTAGGGCTCAGTAAATTAACTAACTCCACCACAAAATAGTACTGTCAAGGACAAGTACTATCTTATGGCGTAGTAATTAAGTGTGACGAAATGCAAACGTAGATGGTGACAGGGGCTGGCTGGGCATGAGTCTGCAACATGTACAGGCTGCTTGCTGCATGGCTCCATGCTTTGGCATTCTCGTGCCCCAGCCAGCCCCTCTGATGCTACCACCCAGAGCCTGGGGCTGGCCCCCTTAAGTCTGCCGCCAGCCCAGGGCTGCTCCACAACTTGCATATCAAATGGGCTTAATTTTTTCCAACTACAAGCCAAACAAAATTAAGTGTCAGGGCCAAACTAACTTCTTTCCTTCTCATGTATCAGTACAAATAGCTCTGCAGGAAAGCTAGGTCCTCATTTATACCTATACAACCCCTTTGCTTTTAACAGTTTAGAACTTAGTAAATGTTTCTGTAGCTGATGCAGGAGAAGGAATCCAATCTGGCTCACTCCATTTTCACTGATTGTTTTAATCATTGACATCAAAAGAGATTATTCTGAATATACAAACGGAGCACATTCAGATGATGCCATATTTATAGTCACTGTTTAAAACAAAAGTGAACATCAAAGTTTTATCTAAAACTCAGATGAACTGTTCCACTTTACATACAAGGGTCAATCAACAAACAAGACACAAAATTGCTTGCCTATTTTTAACTTTCACAATTTCTAATATTTAATTTTTTTGAAGTCCCACCTAAACTGGCTTTTCAGGATAATGCCTATATTCTTTAAGAAAACCACATTTTTGCCTTAAGGGCTTTTTTCCAATCTATTTGGCAGATATTTTGTATTTTGACTTAAGCCAGAAGATACTAACAGATGAATGAGAAATTTAAAAATGCATCAGGGTAAAAGATACTCAGCTCTGAGATAATTAATTTCAATCTTTTTGACTTTTGTTTAAAGTTCTAAGCCTTAGTTATTCAAAGTTACCTTTTTTAAAATACAGAGCTTTAAGCAAAGAAAATTTCAAGTCTATTTTCAGTCAAATGCTTCAGAAAAATAATGAAGGCCACAATTTGCTACAAACATGAATCAGCCGGAAGACTAAGGATTACTAGCCAAGATGCACAATACTTGTCTTGGATATATCCAACAATACTAGAGATGCACTGATACATCAGTCTGCTACTGGGTCAGCACCAATATAAAGAAAATGGTCTATATAGGTAATTGGCCTGATAAATAGCCCGTACACGTATGCAGCTGCAGCGCAGCATGTAGGCAGTGAGGACCACAGCTGGCAGCATGGAAAGCTGCATGTAGCTGGTAAGACTGGTGTGGTGGAAGGGGAGGGGCACAGGGGAGGCAGATCAAGGGCCCCCATGGTGAGGAGGAAGTGGGGAAGGGGCTGGGGGGAAGGGGGCACGGGACAGAGCCATGGCTCGTCCGGGGGATGTGGGGAGAGGGGAGGGGTGGGCTCCCACCACTGCTCCTGCCACTCATCTGGGACGGCATGGGGGGAAATGGGGGTGTCCCCGCATCTGTGAAGGGTGGGTGGCAGCACTGGGAGGTGGGGACTACAGGGTGGCTATGGCTATTTTTGGGGTGGCTGCAGCCCCCTCCCCCCCCACAGCCCTCACCACCACCTGCCTGGTGCTGCCCTGGCTGCAGCCCACTCTGCCCATGCCCCGCACTGATCTGGGGGGCACATGCCCCCCAAGTGCCCTTCTGGGGTACACACAGCATCACGAACCACACCCCCCCCCCTCCCCGGATGAGCCGTGGCTCCGTCCCACGCCCTGGCCCATCCCAGCTGGGCAGCACCTGTCCCAGCCCCACTCTCTCCCTCATCACAGGGGCTTTGATCTACACCCCCCCCCTTGTCCCTTCGCTCCCTCCTCCCCTTCCACCACAACAGACTTACCAGCTGCATGCAACTGTATTGGAAATGAGATCAGTATTGGACGATATGCCTCCTTAAAATCAACTATCAGTATCAGCCCCAAAAATCTCTATCAGTGCACCCTAAACAATATCATGCCCTTTCCAATTTAAAAAAAATAGCCCTTACAGTAATTAATACCAGTCATTTTCCACTTCCAATTCATATGCCAGATCTGGACCCATGAGCCATTAGCCCTGAGGATTATTTGGCCCATGGGTCATCCACTGTGATGCAGAGTTGCTTTGCAGCTGGATCCAGGAGAACAGGGTTGGGCAACACTTGGGGCTAGGCCAGTGCACCAGATCATACCTGTGAATCAACCCTGCACTCTGACTTCATGCTGGTTCCAGTCTGTGGACCAGCCTTGTGCCACTCACCCAGGTTGCAGGACCAGATGAGTTGAACACCATTGGTTAATACCAGTGCCAATCAACATATTACACTTTTTTACATGCAAGTTATTATTGCTCTCTTTTCTTTGTACCTACTTTCCTTTCCAGGTTTCATTCTATTTCTCATCTTTTTGCCCTCTCCAATAAAAATTCCTGGTCTTTTCCTGTTCTGTCTTCAGCATGTTCCTTTTCCCTTTTTCCATACTTTGTCCCTTGTACTTTACTAGCGTCTCCTCAAATGGTTCTAAATTCATTTTGTTACTGTACCCAAACAATGTCTCTTCCACCTAGTCCCTTTACATTCCCATATATCTTTACCCATTCACACAAACTTGTCATACACTTCACATTCAGAAAACCACACCTATTAGCCAAAAACTAATATATAAAAATAAAGGAGGATCATCCCTGTCCCAGGAAACATTCAGGTCAGAAACAGAACATCCATCTTACTAATGGAAGACAGGGAAATGTTAGAATTTCTATCACGGTGCTTTCCTTGGAAACAGCTCAGGAATAATGTACCTTCTTACCCTCTAATGTATAGGTAAATAATAAAAACAAAACCCTCAGTTGCCTCTACCTGCTAGAAGAGAGAAGTATTATTTTGCCTGGCTCTCTTCCTACTCAAGAGCTGGGAACTAGTGCTGCAAACTGATAATGTGTGGTGACAAGGGATTTCTTCCTCTTCATCCCACCAACTTTTTTTTAGGTCTCCTTCCCCTTTAAGGAATTCCAATGCCTGCCTCTTACGCTGCTACTTTGAAGCTTTCCCTAGAACAGGACTTCTCAACCTTTTCAGAGTCCGGGCACCCATTCACAGCTTTTTGCAATGCGGTGGCACCCCCGTTGAGAACCACTGTTGTTGTGCTCAAGTGACCTCAGTGGTTCTCAGCTGGGTAACATTACCTCCAGGTAAAACTGCCCTGCATGTCTCTTCCACAGCCAGACTGGGGAGGACTGTGGCATGTGTGCAGGAGGACTCCTGAATTAGGGTCCTCTGATAACCCTGAAGTAAGGAGAAGAGCTGCCTCATGCTGCAGCCTTTCCCTAACTCTGCAAGCCTCTACCCAAAACAGAGGCACACAGGACAAGCAGACCAGCCTCATGAGCCTGTGTTTCTAGGAGGAGCATGGGGAGTGTGTGTGAACTGGGAAGAACTTCAGCAAAAGCCAGATCTCCTGTCTGCTCTAGGGCTATCAGAGCACCCTAATGCAGGATGAAGGCATGCATGCAACAGCCCTGTGTAAGGGGCAGTTTTACCTGGATGCTGCAGCAACTGTAATTCAGCACCCCAATTGGTTCCCCAGTTGAGAATCAAGGTCCTAGAAGCAGCTAAGTGAAATTAACTTCCTTCTTCTTGTCAATATTGCGGTCAATAGCAGTAAAAATTAACACGAATCAGGTCAGATCTCCTTCTGCCACAAGCTTAGGAAACTCTGAGCAACAATGGCAATAAGATTGTTTAAACTCAACAAGATATCATTGCATCTGCCTGAAGTCAGTTTTATTTTGCAATTTCATTTGGCAATTGCAAGGGCTGAAAATGTGTTTAAAAAAAAATGGATGTTTTGATTCAGCTAAAGTTGATAGCACTTCCCAGGAAAAAGTCTGACTGTTCATTAGCGTGTGGATTTTCCAAATCCCTGGGATGGTGCAGAACCATTTGACTAGAAAGGAAACCATTTTAAGAAACAATAAAATCTCTTGAAAAAAGAATGCCTTGGTACCTCTTTTCTCTTCTTTGCTGCAGTATAGAGGAGATTCTGTGCTGCTGTCGTAGGGGATGCATAATCCTCAAACACATCTAACAACATTTAAGAAAATGCTTTCAGTCACTGAATATTAAGTGTAATAAGGAAATGATGATAGATTTTCTTGAAATATATTGTACAATAGAGCAAAGGGTGTCACTGAATCAGGATGAGAACAAAATTGATTCCTGACATTCTTCATTCTATGAACTAAGACAACAGAATTTAAACAGCTTTGAAAATGTTGGTTGGCCCCCTGTCCTCCCTACAAACCAAGCACCTGTGTAATTCTCTTCTGTGGAAATTTATTTTTATCTGAAGTAAAAGAGAATGATGGCAGCATTCTTATTTTTTAACAACAAGAACAGTAACAGCTCCACCTCGCTGCCATGTACCATATAAACAAGATGGGAAATCTATTTTAGCTTAATTTCATTAAAACCTCATGATAAGCTCTTCAAACATATCCAGATCATACTTTTGAAACTACTGAAAGATATTTTTTTAGCTTTCTTTATTATAACAAGCCCTCCTTTAAATACTGACAGCATATTTCATATCCTGAAAAATTTTTCTATTTGCAAAAGGCCTCTAATATGAATTCTTTTCATTCGGCATCACTTAACAGAAATGGGACAAGGTCTGGAAATAAAAAGTTAATCTTCAATTTGGTAAAAATAAAATGTCTCGCCTAAAACCACTGACTAGTTAAAAAAAAAATTGGGAGCTTCAGTAATGGAAAAACTGTCCTATCAAGACCATGTTCTATACGGGAAAAGCTTACTTGGAAATCTGGTGGAAATGTTTGGAACTTGATAAAAAAGAATCTTCCTCTTCATCTAAACCACAAAATCTGAGAAACTTTTTTGAGTGTTGAAATACAAATTCTGAGTTAACATTTAAGAATAAATTTAGAAAAAATTTAAAATGTAAAAGCAGAGATGAGCAGAAGATAATGAGATTTGTGTTATGCAGTGGAAACTAGGAAAAAGGAGGAGGTGAATTATTGTACAGAAATGAAGAAACACAAGGGCTTGGCATTGACAGAAACAAGGAGGAGACCGGTGGGAGGAGAGGAAAGGAACACAAGACTTCTGTGGACGTTGATTTGGGTCGTGATAGCACTGTTGATATAAAATGAATGTCTGTGTATCTTTCACAGATTGGATTTTTTTAATGCTGTATCTTATTTTATGGGTTGGATTCATTAATAAAGTTAAAAACATTCTATTATTCCTGACATTTCTAAGATAAAAATCAGAGCAGAGAAAATATTAATAATAATTTTAGTTTCCAACTTCAGTATTTCTCACTAATGTATTCTACCTTATGGCAAAAATAAAAATAGAATTTGGTGTTTGTAGCTGAAAAACTAGATTCAGAGGTATATTAATAATATTTTGTGATGCTTTTTTCCTTGTAACAAATTTTCAGATTCTGTTTTCCATCATTCCAAAATATAGCTAAATTTCACACTTTTTGATATATTAATTAGGGAAAAAAGGTAGAACACCTCTTTGGTGCTCAGTTTGCTAGACTTTTCAGCTGAATTTGAATTCACTGTAGTTTGAAAACATTTCTTCAATGGGACCAATCTTGTAATGGAAGCAAGCGACTCATACTATAAACCTGGGTGAACGAGAGATTATTTCTTTGTTGCATTTCTGCACTTTGTCTTTAAAAGAATGCATATGCCTAATTTATTCAAATTTAGTAAAAACAAAAACTCCAGCAAACACTCAAAATATGACCAGCCTTGAATAAGGAGAGAACAAGTCAGGCATTCTGAACAGAGTTCCAGTGACTCACAGAAGGGTGTCATGTATAACAAATAATAATTCAGGGATTTTCAGGTGGAGTTAAAGGCTACGTAGAGACATTTGAGAGGTTAAATCGGGTTCAAAATGGCAGCCAAATTTAAACTTAGCTCTTTCTGATGCCAGCCTTACACTTACAGACACAGTCCCACTGACTAGCAGTCAGTGTAAATGTGTAACTGTACAGAAGTTCCATGCATACAAACCAGTTTAAAATTGCCCAGTTTAAGATAAACCTGGATCTATGCAGTATCAGACTCATTCAATTTAGTACAAACTGGTGCATGGAACTTCTGTACACTTTCCCTGCACAGCCCCAGGGCTGGGAAAACCCAGCCACCAGCCCCAGCCCTGGGGCTGCTCTTTTCACTCCCCTTTCTCCCCACACTAGTCTATTTTTTGCCTCCACCTCCTCTGGCCCCTTGCTCCACACCCCCAGCCAGTGCTCTCAAGCCCTATACCACAAGCCACTCTGGATGCAGCTATTTTTATCAGTGTTCAGGTGGTGGTGGGAGGAATGGGGGTGTAGGTTCACTTGGGGGGACCCCATCCCACCCATGGGTCATACCTGCTCCCCCTACTCCACCAGCGGATCATGCCTGCTCCCCCCTACAACACCCACAGGTGACGCCTCCTCTTCCCCCCACCCACAGGTGGTGCTTGCTCCATACCCCACTCCACCTACAGGTCATACTAGCTTCCTCTACCCCTTGTGGGTCATGCCTGGCCCCCTTACCTCTCCTGTGGGTTGCACTGCCCCCCCAGAGGTCATGCCTGCTCCCCCTACCCCCTGCAGGTCACCAATCTCCTCTAGCCTGCTGAACTCCCAACCCCCACAGCTAGCCCATCCATCCTGACTTACCTGGTATCAGACAGCCATTTTGAATCAATGTAACTTCCCCCTAACACCCAAGAATGTTTGTATTTAGCCAAAATGAAAAACTGAGCTTGGTCTATAGTGAATAAGCAACCTCTTAAAGTTTCACTTACAACTATAGCATGTTATTTAAAAGGACCAATCTAGCTTACATGGTGGACTCTCTTTCAATTACTAGGTACATTTTAAAGAAAACTCATTTTACTTTTAGAATCTTGAATATTGGGTGAAGATATAAAAGCTATAGTGCTGAATAAGGACAACTATAGTGAAAGCAGAGCCCTTAAAACATTAAGTAAAATATCTACCAAATTTCATGCGAATGTACTCATAAGGATCCTCCTGCCAGAGCTCTTCGTCTTCATCTTTGTAACACATTAGAGAGAATATCACTTCTTCTGTTATACTCTATGAGAGAAAAGTCAAATATATTTAAGTCCTAATTCAAAAATAGCTTTTTCCTCTGCAACAAACTAATTTACTGCTTTCTACCTTTTATACAACAGGGAGGTTCCTTTGTCCAGTGCTCCTTTAAATTATTGGTTTCTCACAGGGATAATCTCACAGAGTACATACCTGGCTTTTATGGCCAAGCATCTGATGAAGTAAGTTTCAGCCCACAAAAGCCTATAAGGTGCAAATTTATCCTGCCTTCTAGTTTACTGCGAACTCAGAAAGCAATAGTGATATGGTGATACGGTTTGCAGGGCACAAACCAGTAACAGCAGAACATACTGTTCTGCACAGGGATTTTACAACATGACACTTAGATGAAAGCAGATTTCTTATTTCTCCTTGATCCTCCTAATACTTGAGATTCATCTTCTGATAAGTTACCTAAGCCAAGTGTTTATGCTATGGAAAACATACAAAGAAAACCAATTTATCTTTAGCTGCTCCTCTATATTCTAATTACAAAATATAGGTTAATTTTCTCACAGGCTACATTATCACTTCCTGTCCTTCTAAGGTCACTAGGTGAGTTAGTGCAGAGATTTGGAATGAGGTGTTATCAGTATTCAGATGACACCCATCTCTCTGTCTCTCCGTTCTGCAGGCTCTTGTCCTTATGCAGTGCCAGGCTATAGTGAGGGATTGGACGCGGGTGAACCAACTGAAAATGAATCCAGACAAGACAGAGGTGATGGTCGTACGCAGACCTTATGACTTACAGGTGCGATAGGGACATCTATCATTGATGGGACTCAGCCTCCCTTTGTCACTCAGATTTGCAGCCTTGGGATACTCCTGGATCCTGTTGCTGCACCTGGTTCTTCAGGTGGAATGGTGGCTAGGAGTGCCTTTAAGAAATTCCATCTGGAGAGAAGGCTACAACCATTTACTTCAGGTTCATATCCAGCTACCTTTGTTCATGCTATCGTAACCGGAAGGCTAGCCTACTGCAGCAGTGCCCTCTAACGAGGGGCTGCCCTTAATGACTGTACAGAAGCTCCAGCTCCTGGAACAACAGGGCCCACCTTCTGATGGAGATAGGCTGCCCAAAGAACATAACTCCAGTGCTTCTGAGTATGCACTGGCTTCTAATAGGTTTCCTGGCAAAATTCAAAGGTGCTGGTTTTGACCTAAAAGGCTCTAAATGGTTCAGGCACTAGGTACCTGAGGGAACTGCCTTCTCCCTTATGTTCTATCATGATCTTTAAGGTCAGCTGAAAGCAACCTTCTGTACCATCTTCACACCAAGTTCACTCAGTAAAAATGCATAAGAAATTGTTCTTGGTAGTCATACCAAGACTCAGCTCTGGAACTCTCCCCCTCTAGTGGCACTTCAGAGCCTGAGCCTGGGCATCTTCCATGAATCAAATGTTTTTATTCAGGCAGGTTTTAGCAGTTGGAGTTAAAATTTTGGGATGCTGTCTAGGAAGTTTACTTTTCTTACACACAATTTATTTCAATATTTTTATCTACTGCTTTTTATTGTAAAGCTGCTCTGAGCCTTCTTTCGGGTGAGAGCTATATAGAAACCTAATAGTTTAAATAAATGAATCTTCTCTTCACAAAATCATACTGTGAACTCTACAGTATAATCATATCTGAGCACTAAAGACAGAGCTATAAAAAGAGTAAGACTATGACACCTTAAATAAAAGCAAATGATAAACAGATAAATATAGTAACAAAGCATATTTGTGTATATGTTAGTTTTCCCCTTGTTAGGTTGATGACAAGGTGAAATATTTCAAGTCCCTTGTAACAGATCAGAAGTTCCAATATCATCTGATGACATTTAGTGTTAACATCAGTGTTCTTCCACAGACCTGTATGTGTGGTTTCATCTGTTTCCAGGTTACAGAGTGAATGACCCCTTGGTTCAGATAGTTTAAGATCTGCTGAATGACACGTGGAGCAACATATTCTTTTTGCCTGTACTGGTCTACGATTTTCAAGAGAACCTAAGGGAATAGCAAATTTACTTTTTTTTTAAATGAAACCTGATTATTGCGCCTCTCTCTTACATAAGCATATGAATGCATGCACAAACACGTGCGCACGTGCACACACATACACACACACACCACAAACCTCTTAACAAAGACATAATGATAAGTCAATGTCAACTGAAGCAGAAATTCAGGTATTAATAATTTCTAAATTCCTTCTATCTAAAGATAAGAAATCTTTTATGCATTAAGGACCTAATCTTGAAAGCTTACATACATGCTTAACTTTGTTACCCTGGGGAGTTCCACAAGAAGATGGCTTATAAGAAAAAAGTTAGGTAAGTGCTGAAGTGTTTGAAGGCTCAGGTATTACAAAGGCCTCACCACCCAAGGAACAGGTGACAGCCTCACTTCTACACGTTAAAAAAAAAGTAAGGTACAGAATTTAAAGCTTAAATTTTCAAACTTGTATGTATAAAACTTTCCACCTAAATCTGTAAACAGGATATAAAACAGTGGTTCTCCACCTTTTTCAGATTCAGGACACTCTATCATAACGTTTCTGAATATGGCAGTATCCCAGTTAATAAACACTATTGTACTGCCTCAGCTTACCTCAGTGATTCTCAACCGGGATGATGCCACTACTGGTGCAGCCAGATAAAACTATTCTCTCTAAATTGGTACTTGGGGCTGGTGCCCCTCTGGTCCCTCCAGTGATGCTACTGTTCCTATCAGTGTTAGATTTATCAGATAAACCTAATGATGCACACTCCTCCTGGCAACAGAGGCATACAGGACAGAGACACCTAGCTGGTTCCACACAGATAAAATACAGGAACCACACAGATAAATCTGCAAGTGGCCATAGTGTTGCCACCTCCAGGTGGCACAGTCCCATATGCCTCTGTTTCCAGAAGATGCCATGCAGGGCCAGCTGGGCTGGGAAGGGCTATGGCAGGAGCAGGCACTCCTCTGAAAGCCACTTCCCAAGCTGGCTCCACACAAGACATGTGTGGCAGTTTCACCTGCTGCCGGTAATGGCTGTTGCAATGCCCACATCGCAGCACCCCTGAAAACAACTCACAGCACCCCAGTTGAGAATCACCAATATAGGTGATGTTAGGCACCCAAACCTGAAAAGAGAACCCTAATTGACTTTGCCAAAAACACAGAAATTGAAACAACATTCTTAACTCTGTTACCTGCTGTAATCAATAGACCACATATCTTTCCTATTAACAGAAATGCAAATGAAAATTTAATTCTTTCCTTTCATTCTATAATGGAGACTTGCTATGCTCAGGAACATAAAATATTACAGTAGAAGGAAACTAATTTGTATGAATGACAGAAAAAATATTGTGAGTTACCAAGTATTGGAAACTGACAATCATATGAACAGTAATTAAAAAAAAAAAAAAAAAATCAATGCACAGCAAAATATTCTCTAATAACTTATATCCTAAAGGGCAGTTTGTCTCATAATTTTTCACAGCAGAGTAATAAATCCCTTTGTGATTACACACACCCACACACACAGATACACACATTCTAGCTCATTTTGTCTTTTCTTAGTCTTTTATGCTACATATGCCTTAAGGCAAGGACTGTCTCTCTCACACAGGGTTTAGCACAATGTCAGCATTTAACAAGTAATAGAGTGTAGAAGGCTTAAGAATAGGACATTCTCTACAGGTCTCTCATTACATCTGCTGAAAAATGTGGTGAATCATTAATTTAAGAACCAGAAATGGAAGAGAGACCTCTGCAGATAATTCAGCCCATCTACCTGTGAGGTAAATTGTTTCCCATGATATTTAATCTGGTTTTTTTTTACAGATTTGGGTTTTAAACATTCCAACGAATGGGTTTGTGACCAGTGCCATTGGGAGATTATTTTACAGTTTAAAAAGTCTCACCATTGTACAGTGTTCAAACTGATTATCTCAAAGTATTTTCCTTTTTAAATTCATCCATTACTACTAATTTTACCATTTGTACCTCCCTTAAGGTTCAGCCCTTTCAAATGTATGAGGAATTATCCTATATTCTTCTTAATAGACTTAAAATAACTATAAACATTTAATCTCACATATTTTGTGCCTGGGGTGAGCAGAGGATTTTGATATTTACAAATCTGGTTTAGTTCTGATCTGGAGAAAAATATTTCAAAATTCCCCACAAAAACAAATATGCCTTAGAGTATAGAACCCCTAGGGTTTTTGGTTCAGGGCCCATTTTCAAAGCAGGCTGCCTGCAGCCACAGGTCCTAGAAAGACAGGATGCCAGGGAGCTGCAAACCTAGAAGCCAGCAATTTTTGAACATGGCTTCCAAGCTCCCCCATCATTAGCCCTACCAGGATGAAGGATAATCAAGAGCTGGGGATTCCCAGCTAAGCCAGGAGCACTGAAGCTTAGAAGCAAGATTCATCAGCTTTCCTGGCTCTTCAGGACCCAGCCTGGTGAGCAGTGGGCAATACAGGAACCTGGAAGTCTTTAAAGTCCTAGCTGAGCCAGAAGCCCGGAAGCAATACTGCCCAGGGCTTGCAAACTGCCAGCTCCCCACCAGCCCATCTATCTGGCTGAAGGCACAACAGGAGCTTGAAAATCCTGGCTGTGCTGGAAGCCTCAGAGTTTTTCATAGATTCATAGATATAAGGTTGGAAGGGACCTTGCAGATCTTCTAGTCCAACCCGCTGCCCTGGGCAGGAGAGAAAACTGGGCTCAAATGACCCCAGCTAGGTAATCATCAAGCCTCCTCTTAAAGAAGCCCAAGGTAGGAGCCAGCCGTGACCTACCTAGATCCTAGCTGTGCTGACTGTTTGGGAGTTTAGGTTCCAGAAAAGCTGCTGAGAAACTAGGAATCTGGAGGCCCAGGTTGCGAAGGAGTCAGTTGGGCAAGCTGGCAAGAAACTACGGAAGGTTTACTTGTGTTCGATAGCAGCCTTCATCACAACTGACCCATCTCCACAAAACATCCTAATGTTGGTGAAATGGCTTTCCCCAAAGTAATAACGTTCCGTCAGAGATCTTCATTTTTATAAATTATACCTTTCAAGGTTTGTGTGTGTGGGCGTGCACACACATGTAAAGTCAATCTTGGCTGCTGCCCTCCAAAACACCTCCAATCTTGAATCTTCCTGGCAACACACTCAGTATAGAATCCAGTGTTCCAGGAGAGTTACAACAGACCTGCATACAAAGGGTGGCTTGGAAATGCATCGTTTTCTGAACTGATTCCCAGATGGAAATACCATTAACAGGTGTTCCAATTCATCTCTCACAACTACACTAAAAATTTGGCAAGTTGTTTTTTGCATCTTTAAAGGGGCTGACTGGATTCCTAACATCACATATACAGATGCTACAGGAAGGTAATGCACTTGTTCTGCAGCAGTTATCGTCATAACTCAGAAAAATAATCTTTACCTGTTGGATTCCCACAGCATAAGTCTTTAAAAAGAACTCTGAAAATTCAAAGTATTCTTTTGTGACATTTCCAGGACTTCCATACCTTTAAAAGAGAAGAGAATACAAGTGTTCACATTTGTAAGATAAGTCTTCGTCACCAAGTAATTTATTTAAATGGACATCATTCTAGACCATTAATTTCTTCATAATCTCTATTACTCTTTTTTTTTCAAAAAGCACAGTATTGTAGCCAATAAATAGCTGAACTATCATCACAGGAAATATATTTTATTTTTTATAAAAAATATTCATCCATGCCTTTATACTTTAAATTGAAACATGAGTAGGTGGCTATTAAGTTAGAAAAAAGCTGAACAAATTTTACCGGAAACAACAAGTACTAGCAAACTAAAACCTCAATATTTGGGAGATTAAGACAGTCCTAGTAATTTACAGCATTCAAGAAATACTCAAATGTAAACAGAAGTTGCTTGGACATAACATACGTATTGCTAATATTTCAAGAGCCACTGCACATGTAAAATATACTATGTTTTAATTAATAATAAAGTTTCTAAGCTGATCTTGTTTTTTTACTATAATAGTATCTCTAATAAGTTAATAGAATAGTATCTCTGATCACTGGTAGATAGTGGCATGAAGGCTTAGATAATATTCTACAGAGAATACCATAGTGTCTAGTACTTGTATTTACTTCTTTAAACGTTTATTATAAATATGTTAAAAACAAAAGGTGAAAGTGCAAAAATGTGTGGCCCAACCAGGGGCATGAACATCAGTAACAAACTACCATTTTCATTAAAGACTGAATTTAAGGTGCATGCCATTCCTAACTTTGTCTCAATATTATTTTTGTTTTGCTTGGAGATCCCTTTAAAGAGTCTAAACTTATCTTAGTTTTGGTAAATACTAATTACCATGATGGCCAAAGGATGTTAAGCAGTTAGAGAACTGGTTAGGCAAAAAAAAGAACCAGCCTAACTTCCTTTGACTTGAAGTTTCAAATCCAAACAAGGGCAGCTCAGCCCTTCATTTTTCTAAAAGCAAGTTGAAGATTAGTTTGGTTACCCATCTGATCCGCTGGGTATCAAGGAACTTGTGGCATCTTCTGTACTTGCTGTATGTATGTAAATTCATTACTCTACTAATCTCTTCTTTTCTAGTCTAAATCATCCTAAAAATGTCAAACTATGGAAAAAGCTCTAAATCTTACATAATTAACACACGCACGCACATACACTTCTAATAAACACAATCCCTGTTCATTCCACCTAGCAAAGGAATGGAGAAGTTCCTAGGAAAAGCAGACGAGAACTAGAAATACTCATCTACTCCCTCCATAGTGATTTTCATCCAGTGATCACCAGGCTTTCACAAACAATTTTACCTACCAATATCCCAGTGAAGTATGTAAGCATGAACTCAGTTTCACAGGTGGGCATAGCAAAATACAGAGAGATTACATCACTTCTCCAAAGTTATATACCATATCAGTGATAAAGATAGAAAAAGAATCTAGAAATCTTGGTTTCCAGTCAGCTTCTTTAACCAGTAGAACTCCATTATTTTCTCATCACAAAATAAATAGTACATCGCTAAAACAAATACAAAACACATATTATACATAACAGTATCCACAAAAAGAACTGAGTAAAAGCTTATACTAGTTTTTAATTAGCACATTACCGTTCAAAAAGGCGAGCTACAATATGCAATGCCCACTTCTTACATTTCCACCATACCAGCTCTGGCCTATCATCTTCATCAATCTGTAAAGTCTCCTATAAAAAAACAAAAACAGTGAATATCTACAAAAATTACATTCTAAACACAGCTTACCAAATGTACAAATACAATTTCAATTATTTTTCTTAACAGTAATATCGTGTTATTGGATTTTGTTATAATTCAATCCACAAAATGTTTTATTATACTAAAATGATCTACCCAAAAAGCCTTCATTTCCTGTACGTAATTAGTTATGTTTCTACTTTCATATATTAAATATAACATAAAACAACCACACACATACATGCATGTACCATGCAGTGATACAAAAGAAGTCAAAAGATGATAAGGTTGTAAAGCTAGCAAATGTTAAAGTTAAGATTTCACATGCAGTACTGTTTAACTCCAGAATTCCATGTTACTGCTTGCCTCAGATTCATTCAATGATATAACATATGCACGCATCTCAACTACAGGATCATGCTGTGTATCTTTGCTACACTCAATCGCCTCCAGGCTCTTGGTAGTGTTCCAGCCTCAGTCTCTGAGAGGCATGATTCTGCTTTCAAGCCTCGAGAGTCCAAACTCCTTTTAGGAGCTTTTTTCCACAGATTTGCCTAATCAGAACAGGTCAAAATTTGTAATGTTCCTGATTCCTAGCATTTGCCTTTATCTTATGCTTGTTTTCAATAATTATTGTTGCTGCTTTCCCCTGGAGTGTCACTTGCTCCGCTTTCCAGGAATAAAAATCCTGTACAAAAGTTCTCTTTATAAAAGGCAAATTATTTACTGGGCAGTCCTGCACCTCTGAAAGATTCCTTCTTCCCAACCCAATTCTTTTCAAAGATGTGAGTGTAAATTGTGAAGTGAAAGGCATGCATGCATTCTGTGGACATAATTCTAAAATCCTTTTCTTATTCTTTTGGAATTACCATATCTACCCGAATGTAGGATGGCCCCGAATTTAAGACGACCTTCCAATAATTATATTCTATACATAGAAAATGTATAAATTTGTATAATTTTCTATGTATAAAATATAACTGTTGGAGGGTAGTTTTTAATTCATCCCCCTTACTACTACAGGGTGGCAGGCAGTGGGATGGTAGGAGGTATGAGGAGGTCAAGCAGTTTACCCCCTACTTGTGCCTACCTTCCTGCCACCTCTGCCCCCTGCCTGCCCCCGTCACACTGGGCTCCACCTTTCCCCTTCACCTCTGCCCCACCCCACTTCCCTTCCCCAGCCTCTACTCCCCATTTCCCCCTGCCCTTACCCTTTCCCTGGGCCAGCAGGATCCATCCCTGTTCTAGCCTGAGGCACTGAGCACGGCCCCAGTCCAGCCCCTGTAGCAGCTATGTGGGCTGCATGCTACTGTTATGGGGCTGGACTGAGACCATGATCAGTGCTCCAGTCTGCAATGCAGATGCAGCCTGCCAGCATGAAGCAAAGCTAAGTGAGGGGGAGGGAGAGCAGCAGGTTGGGGAGCAAAGGCTGAGCGGGAGGGAGAAATGGGGAGATGAGGGAAAGAGGCTGCAGCAGGAAGATGGCAGGTTTCAGAGGTGACGGGGGGAGGGATAGACCCAGGCAGGCAGCAGCTGTGGCTGTCTACATCAGGTAGAGGCTGGAGCTCGAGCCACAGCAGCTGCCTGCCTTGTACTTGATTCTAAGACAAGGGGCTTTACTCCCTATGTTAATGAGGAAAAAACCTTCATCTTAGAATCTAGTAAATACAATACTGTTTTTTTTAAATGAGGAGGAGTGAGGATGGAAAGGAAGAACAGATACAAATTTTGTGTATTTACCTAAATGTTCTGAAAATTTTACTACAGGATATTACATATCTGCCTGCTCAAGGTGAGCTTTTGCTACTTGTTTCTGAAAGAAACTGGTTAGCCAGTATGGGAATCCATAAAGTACTTAAGATTGTAGTAGGTACTATGTTTGACCTCACAAGGTCAAAATCGGAGAGCTACACAAGTTGCCTGTATGATCTATGCCAGGCACAAGACCTAAAAATGGGAGTTCAGCATAGATGGCATTTAAAAAAATGCAGATTAATTCAATAATCGCTCTATATGGACCATGTCCATTCCTCTATCCTATAAAAATCAGTGGCAGTCTTTCTTCAGTAAAGTACACCTTACAGCAGGCACATTTCTGTCGATGGTGGTACGGAAGATCTCCATCCACTGAGTCATGGTCTGATTATTCACCAGCTGAAGAGGCAATGCATACTAAAAGAAGAGAAGAAAACAGAAGCAAGAACAAATTAATTTTCACCAAAGAATACATGAGACATATCTATACTTTTCTGAGAAACTGTGACTTCTCTTTAAATGAATTTGATTTATTATAGCATAAGAAGAAATATCTGAGTTTTAAATGAGCTATTTCAGGTCCTAGTAGCAGTCTGGCTGTGTCAGCACAGGGCTCAGTATGGGTAGGCACCACTGTAATTCAAGCTTCAGGGGATTTCAGCAGAAAGCCCAAAATTTATTGTTTTCCCCAAAGCTGGAAAACTACAATTTGGCCAAAAATGGCCTGAAACCATGGGGGAGAGGGAGAGCGGGGAAACAAGTAAAAAAAAAAACAAGCTCGCCTGAAGCACAGAGAAGAAAGGCAGCAGAGCCCCAGAAACATTGTGGAAGTCCCATGTGTTTACAGGAGTAGCCTAGTACAGTCTGAGCCCCTGCCAGGGCTCAGCCAATCAGGTTGTTCAATTTCCTGGTTTGGGAGGGAATTTAAAAACCCTGTCCAGAGCAGAGCAGGTAAGTACTAAGTATCCCCTGCCCTAAAGGTGGCTGGCGCAGACATGCCAGGTGCCTGCCCCCACCAGTCAGGTGTGGGGCACAGGGTGCTCCTGCCACAGGGGTGAGCCCACTTTTTCTCCCACCGAAGCCTGAATTACAGTGGTCCTTAAGTATGGGCTAATTTATCCATGGATGCTGCTGTGGCTAAATTGTAACTAGTATTTTAAAGGCTGATTGTGAAAAGTTCAGACTAGAGGAAAACACATCAACTCAACAAAACAGACTGATTAGAAGATAGAGACATTCTGTATCATTCTCTGCTACGCTGAGATATAATAGATAAGTTTGCCTAGAAGTTAACAGGCAGCGTTATCAACACATCAAGGACACTCAACTCTCTCCCAGCTTTGTATAACTTGTAAGATATGGCAAACTGTGTCAGTAAGTGTCCAACTAAGATTGGTGCACAAATAAGGACAGCACAGAAGCTACTGACAGTGCCATCTAGACAAAACTGAGACAATCGTAAATTGGAGACATGAGCTAAAGAATATCACAGGGATAATACTTGCTCTCTTAGCTGAAGTTTGCAACATAAGTATGGAGTTAGATATCTGTTCCTTTTGGACAACTACATCACGTTAGTGATCAGGGCAGCTTATCAACATTTTTCACTAAGGAAAATGTTGCAACTTTTTCTCATCAATGTTGACTTTGCAAGTCTTAGCCAGACCTTTGTCACCTCAAGACAACTACTGCAATGTGCTCTATAAGGGTCTACCTCAGGGGTGCTAAAACAACAGCCTGTGGACCAGGTCTGACCCCCAGCACCTTGCCATCCAGCTTGCAGGACTCCCCATGACCCTGCACAGTGGGTCAGGTCCACAGGATGGCACAGGGCTTGGTCCCAGTGTACGGCAGAAATGCAGGGCCCTGAGAGTCCAATCCCTGCATGTGGGATTGCATGGGGGCAGCATGGGGCCCTGGGGTCCAATCCTGGTGCATGGGGTCAGATTCAGACCACAGACTGGCCTCATGCCCCTCACTTGGCCTCCAGGGCCAAAAGGTTGAGCATCATTGAGCTACATAATAAATCTATTTAGAAATTGAAACTAATTCATATACAGCAGCAAAACAGACCATTAAATTTATCTCATTATAAGTATGGACAGTTTTCTGGAATCTGCACTGGCTGCAGACTGATCTGCAGGTGAAATTTAAGATGTTGCTCTTGATCTACAAGTTTAGCAACCTGCCTACCTGAGAGAGGGACTACTGACAAGACATTCTCTGTGAAGGTCCCTGACTTCGTAACTTGCTCCTCCTCCTCCTGGTACAGGACTGCTCAAATCTTCTGATCTTTAGAGCAGTGTCATGAGCTAGGATTTTAGGGGACCCTCTAAAATGCTGGCATAGGATTGTTAAATAAGTGTAACCCAATTTTGTTGTCCCAAATTGCTGGCAGATTAATTTGATACATTCAGAGCATCACCAGTTTAAATAAATTTACCAGGTTGCCTTTTGGAAAGTATAGTTGAGTCTTTGGATCTACTGTCATCATTTTTTCTCCTACAACCACCAAACAGTTATACTAATCCTCTATGGTTGCTTTAGCACTGTAAAACATATAGCCCCTGTTTTAGCTGTCATATTCTAAATGCGCCTCTCTTACCAAACTCAGATCACCTTAGTAGACGGAGAATGCAACAATGAATAAATGTATTAAACATTTTTAAAAGAAACACGCCTGTTAGAGGATAAGTATACTAACTAAACAGTGACAATCAGATAAACAACACTCTCTAGGTACTCAAATAGTCTCAACACCATGGCATGAGTGCCCCTCACCAATTTCAAAATTCAGAGTGCTCCATCTGCACAGAAGACTACCTGAACAAGTGCATAGAAGATTTTTAAGATCTGTTTTTGAAGCAGTACAGAGTAATGGGAGTTATCAGGAAGAAGATGGATCATCTGCTGCTGGATCCGAGGCAAAAATATTTGCATTGCTGCTATAAGAGGATCGCGTTCCTCTGCTTTCTTGTACCTGCAAAAGATGACAAACATGCCTGTCTAAGGTTCGAGCAATCTCTGTTTTAATACTATCTTTGGGCTACTGATCTAAATACTCTCCCTCTAAAAACAAAAATTTAATATTCATTAATATAGCATTTTTTTCATTTTTCCCCTGTTTGGGCTTCCATCTGACAGCCCAAATAATAGTGCAAATCCTTTTGTCAGATAGAGATACAAAAAGACAAAGTTATGTAAAGTGAATGCCCCTACCACTAGGGCTTATTTCATTTTCTTTGCTACTAGGTTGTAAGCCCCTTGGAATTGCAACTAAGACTTCTCATATGCTTATATAAGGCAAAGTCTTATGTAACAGGTGCTGAATATATTAAAATTAATATTCATTAACGGTGAGACATAGCTCTGCTTAACTACATTCAGTTGGGTTCCTTTTTAATTTATATTTGTTTTTGTGGTATATGTTTAAAGAATTTTGAGAGAGAACTTTGAGAGAGACTGATTATCTGAGATACCTCAATGTCTATGTCTCCAGCTCACTGAAGCAAGTATTACAGGGCTCAGTATCTCTGAAAATTGGGCCCACCATACAGATAATACTGGGTAAAAATAACAGCAATTAGAGTTACCAAGAGCCAGTAGATGGCTCTATACGATCTCAAAGAAAAAGTATGATGAGGTTCTTTACTCTCCAGAGGGCACTTCAGCAATATGGGTAGCTAAAAAACTGTTCTCTCAGTTGACAAAGCAAGGGCCTGAAAGCACTGAAAGAGGCAATAAACTTGTGGGAAATGGTAAATATCAGGGTAAAGTTGTGTGGCTCATTACTTTCAAGTTTTGCTCTTTCTATTCCCTAGCTTCCCTCCTGCCCTGCCACGTACCTTCCAGAGCTAAACCAAACTGAAGGCAAGTCCTGAAATTTTACAAGTTATCCACTTTTCAAAAAGTGGTGTTTCAGGCATTTACTCATGGAATAGCTTCAAAGATGTATATACTGCACTTGGCAATACAATATGTCCTGTTAACTCTGACCATGGCAGATCCATGGCATTTCATTTAGTATAAAGGCTGCACTCATACCTTAAACTGAAGTTTTTCCTTTCACTTCACAACACTGTTGTGTGCAGATTCGCCTCCTGGCTATTGCTTCTCAGTCAAGGATGGGCTGCATTTCAGTTACACAATAGCACAGAGCTAATGTATTTATTTAAATTTTAAATTAAAGTTTTTGAGATAAACTCTCTCCCCTACCCATATGTTGCTTGTCAGATTAGTAGGGACTACGTCTTTATGTGTTTGAAAGGTACACAGCCAAATGTAGCACTATCAGACCACAGTAAATGGTTCTACTCCCAATTTGTAAAACATTTTGGGATCTTCCAATCAAAAGATGCTACATCAATTTAAGATAACTTGCTTGTGAACAACTAAATAAGATATAATAGCCAAAGAAAAGCCTTGAGAAACAATCAGAATTTCCCAGCATTTGTCTGAATTCCCTACATAATCATCAGTGTTCTTAGGTAAAGGAATTGACTGAGACAAAAAAAATTCTGATTTCCATTCTGTTGATGAAAATCCACTTACTCATATGTCTTTACCAGCTGATACAGGCACAGCAGGCTGCCAAGCCAGCTTCCACTGTTCTGAGATTGCAAATAATAGCCTATCTTGTCTACCACTGCTGTCCAATGGCCAGGAAAGTCATATTTAATGATAGCACGCAGGCACATTGTCAACTGGGCCCTAAAACATGAAGGAAAAATAACACATCATGAAATAAAGCTATAGTAAGCAGTTTATACTAAAGGGCTAACGGCAAACTCGCATTATTAATCGTAGCAGTGTACTAGCAGATGCATACTTGAGAATATTGGAAGCTTTCTAAGAAAAGGGAAAAAAAGATTGTGACATGAAGCACAGACTTCCTCCTCCCACTACTATGGCAAGCAGAAAACAACAGAGGCACAAAACATGATGTAGATCTCCATCAGTGTTGTTATCTGGCTCCAGTAGTGTTGTTTGGGGGTTATGTATTATTGGTCACATCAGAATCCTTCAGGTTGGATGGTCTGTGAGCTTGTTGTCAGGATACTGTCAAGTGATCCTGTGCCCCTAATGAGCTTGTTATTCCAAAGAGACTGCAAGCTTTCGTTCTTAATAACAAAAACTCAGCCAGGTCTTTTGTTTCCAGAAACAAGCCTAGACACTAGCATTCATGACCAACTGACATATGCACAGTACAGACCTGAACATAACCTTTAAACCCAGTACAAAGTAGTGAGGGTTCCCAGGCCCCTTTTTGTGCACCAATCAAAACAATTTCATGTTTACAGAAAACACATCCTAGTTCTTTCCAATGAATGCAATCTTCCTACCACATATGGACACCTGTAGCCAGGTTACTCTGATCTCTGTTCTAGTATTCTGTACAGGTCTCAACAATTCATTCTCTATCTGCTAGCTGAAGGCTCCTTTAAAACTAATTAGCTGTTTTCCCCAGTGTTTGTTTGCAATCGATATACGGTATGTCTAGGTATACCATATCTGAGGCCTATTTCATTTCATGTTGTTAACTGGGCCTGCATATGATTTGTATTTGCACTGATTGATGGTTGTGTTAATCCATGTTCTAGCGAGACCTACATACAACTGTTACAGTCTACATCAAAATGATTTTGGAATAACGGCACAAGAGACTGTCAGCCTCCTTTTTATCTGCTGAACAGTAACACTACTTGCAGCAGCAATACAAGTTTCCCTACAGTGAGCTTCTACCTTTGCCTGGAGACACCATCTCTACAAATGGAGATCCTGGTCCCAGGATGGCCATTCACTCATTTGTTTTCTGGTAAGACCGCAAACAAGGAGACCATCTACTGACCACTGCAATATTTACTTTTTCTAAAGGTTGGACACATGTCCATAGGACTCTGGCCCATGCCCCATCAAAGTCATTTTACTTAGGCAATGAATGGTCATAAACTGATAATAATCCTACAGATTCTAACCATTCTTCTTGCATAGCCACAACAGCATTTCCTAACTTTCCTCAGCCATGTTTAGATCATAACCTTACTAGGCCCAGAGGGGTGCCTTCACACATACTGTGCTGCTCTGCACACACTACCACACAACTGGAAGCAGTCTAGCTGCATCCACACAGTGCCAGACAAGAGCTAATTAGCAGTACTAATTAATCTGCCCCCAGAAGTTTTTGGATGGGTTTACACTGCTTCCAGTCAAGCTGTAGCACAAACAGAGCAGCATAGAATATTTGAGGGTACAACTACCATACACAAAAAGCTGGCAAAAAAAAAGGAAGCAAGCTTCACAAGTAGGTATAAAAACAGTGAAAAGGACTTGAGGAAAATCTGTTCTCACGTTATAATGTGAAGGGCAGAAAATCAGTGGCTGGCTGAGATCACCAGTGGGGCAATCCCATTCACCTATGTGCCTTGAAATTGTAGAATAAACAGGATGTAATCAGAGCAATTGTCAGAGTTGCTTTAAACTATCTGTGCTTTACAGTAAAGCTCATCTTTGTGAACAGGAGACACAGGTTAAAACACAGCCAAATCTCACCAGAAAGAGCGAGAGAGCGAGCAAGAGACAGAGAGAGAAGCAAGCAAATTCTCAATGCACCATACAATGGAGTATTCAAACAAGAGGGTAAACCACATCACAAAGCTCTTATGCAGGTGGTTGTGCTTCTGAAAAATGGATGGACATAAACATACTAAAATGGATTATTACAATTTTATTTTCAAACCAATTACATACTTCAGGCACCACGGTGCTGCACATACTCATACTGCTTTCAAATTGAACTACGGGTTCTGACCATCTCTAAAATCAGGTCTTGGTGAATATTATACATAACATAATGTACCTCACTAAGTCAGGAGACCGAATTATTCCTTCCACAATGTTATCGCGAATTTGCTGGCGATCATTTTCATGAATGTTGAACGGAAACACTGCTTCTCCCGGTGGTGGCTCCCGATCTGGCCAGTACTGCGTAACCATGTTCTTCAGGTAAATGGCAGCTAAGTAAGAGAATAAAGTTAGCAACTTGAAAACACATGTTTAAATGAAACTCTACACCAACTCCAAACCATTTCCCTGCTATGTATGGAGTAGCATAAAATGATATGAAACTATGGAACACCACTTGGAAAAAAAGCTAAAGCCTACTGAATGTCTGTCCTTTATCAATTGTGATATACAGAAGAACTTCAACACTGGACCCTAGCTTCTCATCACTAGAAAAAAAATACAGGCAACCCACACTTAGTGCTCTTAATTGGTTCCTGAAAAACTGAGTGTTAAGTGAAACGAGCGTTAAGCAAAACCAAAAGTATTTGACAAGCCAAGATATGGACTGCAATTGTTTTTAATGACCCAAGATGGCGACCACGAACATTATAACGAATCTCGCTGAGTGCTAAATGAAATCAGGTATCAATTTCAAATAAGCGTTATAGCGAAATAGGACTAAGTAAAACAGCATTAAGCAGGGATTGCCTGTAAGGATCAAATTGTTGAACCTCAATAGAGCGCAGAAACATTTTAATCAACTCCTGCTGAGCAATATTTTTTTACTATAATAGACTTTGTTAAGCTACCCCAAGAATTTATCAGCCTCAGCACAAAACCTACTCATCTGACATTTGCTACAATTATGATGATTGGAAGTTTACATTAATTCAACCATTCAACCTCAATGAGTCGTTTTGCAGGGCTGACTTAAAACAAATCATAATTGTATGCATAGTCAGAATGCTCTACTTGGGGAAATGCCTGGGCAAAATCAGCAAACTGGCACAGAGCCTACCTTGTATTCAGACAACAATGTCTGTTGTAAACTCCCTAATTTTAACTCATTAGTAAAGTCTCTGTGAACTCTTGGAAATGCTCCCACAATCTCCTATGTAAAGTCACTAAAAGTGCTACCTGAAAATCTTCAACTGAAAATAAACAGCACTTACACTTTAAAAAAATATAGTGTTTTGCCCATATCTACTTTTTGGGAAACAAGGGAACCGTGACATCATTTATTCTTAATTAGCCTTTAGAATACCATTCATCTTTGCTCTTCTTTTTTTAGTCAGTTCTTGAGTAGGGCTTTAAGGCATAAATCAGACATTGCAGGATAGAATATTTTTCTCAGTGATTGAAAAGTGCAGTATTTTAAAAGAGGAAACTGGATGTAAGAAAAGCCATGCCTTGTTTACGACAAACTAGGGTATTCAGACAGAAAAAACACCACCAGAATTAGGGTGATGATCATTCAACATGATAAGCTAAAATAGTGGTGTTTACCTCTAGCCTGTGGGCCTGGCCCATGGAGCCGTATCATGCAACCTGTGGGTCTTCTCACAGGTCCCGAAATTTGGCAGTGGGGGAGCAGTAAAAGCATTAATTGCTCTCAGAGTTGCAGCACTGCTCCCCTGCTGCCAAAATTTTGGACCTGTGGACAGCCCTGAAGTTCAGATGATACAATTCACTGTGTCGAGCTGTTCCAGGTCCAGCGCTCAAAGTCAAGCTTGCATGCAAGGCTGGGCCAATGAGTTGGATCGCACCCATGAACTGACCCCACATGCCAACCCCATGCACAGGATCCAGGCCACAGACCAGTCCCAACCCACTTATCCAGACCATGGGGCCAGAGAGGTTAAGTACCACTGGCTTCAAGCACTAAGAATATGGCAGGACATCTGTTTTCTACCTGGACCACAATCTTGTAAAAAGTCTTACTCTTTCACAACACATGTAGTATTCTGCCAATTCACAAATTTGCCTTAAATCTATCATTTTTCCACTACTGACTCCTTCTACAAAAATATATTGAACTACGCTCCACAAATGAATCAGCACATTTACTCAAATATAAGATGACACCCAAATGATTAGATTCTATACATGAAAAAATTATAAATTTGTTGTAATTTTCCTAGTATAAAATCTAATTATTGGAGATTTGCTTTGAATTTGTCCCCCTCCCACTGCTACAGCAGCGAAAACAAAAATGGAGGGGGGTCAGGTAGCCCCCTTGCCATTTGCCTCCCTTCAACTTCTTCTCCCTGCAATTCCTTCCCCTCCTCCTCACTATCAGACCCTGCTCTCCCTGAGCACATGGAAGCCAGAAGCAAATCTGAAAACAAACTTGAAACATACATAGCTGTAGTAATTTGCAAATAGTTCCCATAGACTTAGTTCACCTGGATTTGGTGCATTTTGTGTTTTGAAACTGCTGCACGTTTTTAGCACAGGTGCTCCATAACCACACTTTTAAGCAGCACTTTTATACTTACTAAGAGTGGACTGATAAAGATTTTCTTGACTGATACCGATAGCTGATTATTAGCCAGCCAGCCATGTCAGCTGATATTGATCCAATAACTGATTTACAGGAATGCAGCCAAGAAGCTTGGAAAGCAGCATCTTGCCGGTAAATCTGTGTGGGAGGGGAAGGGGCATAGGGAGGCAGATCAAGGCCCCCATGGTGATGGAGTGGGGTAGGGGGGCAGGCCCAACCAAGGCAGTGAATGCAAACCCAGGGCCAGGAGCAGGATGGAGCTGTGGGTGGCTCATCCACGGAGTATACAGAGGGGCAGAGGGGGGTGCACCTTTGGATTTGTGTGCAGGGCAAGGATGGGCTACTTACTGCAGGCTTGGGGCCAGAGGCTGCACTGGCCTCTTCCCAGCAGGGTAGGGCTGGGCTTGAGGCAAATGCAGGCATGGTGAGCTCAGCGCTGAGAGGCATGGCTATGGGGGGGACTACAGGGAATTTTGGGGTGGGCACAGCCCCCCAAGATCCTCCCTAGCACCGCCCCTGCTCGGGACACTTCACTTTGCTGCCTTTCCCTCCAGAGCCCCGCACTAGCCACACGTCCTCTGCCCATTCTGTAGTGCAGGGCTCCCAAGGGAAAGGCAGCAGAGCGGAGTGCCCCAAGCAGGGACAGTGCTGGGGAGGGGGGGAAGTACGGGGGGGTTATAGCCACCCCAAAATTCCCTGTAACCTCCACAAAGCCACCAGTCCCAGCACCGCTACCACTTCCCACCCCTCACAGCTGAGCCCATCCCACATCCTAGCCTGACCCAGCTCCCCCGTTAAGAAGAGGCCAGCACCGCCCCTGGCCTCAAACCCACAAAGGACAGCCTGCCCTCGCCCCATGCACAAATCCGCCCCATGCACCCCTCTCCCTCCTGACTCCCCTTTCCCCTCACAGACTTACCTGATCTCCAAGCTGCCTGGCTGCATTCCTGGCCATGTGCATGGCGGCTGCACACAGCATTTATTGGTGACAATATTGGTAATACCGGCCAAAAAAAGCCAATGGCCAATAATGTTCATTTTCTGTTTACTGGTGCCAATCCGACTTGCAGCTGATAACCTCTAATACTCATTTGCATACGGTACAAACCAACTCAGTTCCAAATTCATTGGGCAAACCCCATTAGTCAAGTTCCAAAATTCAGCTGAGGAGAACCCAATCATCAAGTCTATGTGACTTTATCATTGGGCAAGTATGCTCCCCCGCAAATCCATAGATCTGGGGCTTTGGATATACCCCAAATCCAGGCAGGCATCCTACATGCAAGCCTCAGGCCTGAAGGCACTGGGGTTCACATGCCCCCTGGCTCACTTGATCTTAGGCCCCACAAGGCTCGTGATTTAGCGTACAGTACTTTGGGCTGGGCCCCAGCAGAGTCAACAGCATTTCAAGCTAAGGTGACCCACAGCTCAGCACTGCCTAGTGTGTGTGTGTACTCCAAATATCTCCCACAAAAGATCCATGTGCTAATTAGCTCCTACTCATGACTGGAACTGGGTCTGATCATGAGTTCTATGATCCTCCAAAAACTTATATGCAGATGAGATGTAGAGGAACCTGGTTTGGCACCACCTCATGGAGGATAGAGCCATACTAATCACATGTGCCAGGCTGAGAAAGAAGGCAACAGAGGGATTCTGGGCGAACTGTTTGCAGCCCTGTTTGGTGACATTTGCTAGGCATTTAAGGCCATATAGGTCACATGTTTTATTGTCATACTTGGTGTTGGCTGCATTTAATCAACTTGCTTTCCACTGATGAGCATATGCTGCTTTTGGCAGCAATTTAACAATAGACAAGGTATTTAATGAGGTTTCCTTGTATTTGAATGCAAGACAAGGAGCTCTTCCCCTCCATAACCTCATCTTGCATTTTTGTAAATGCAGTAGTGTTGTTCTGAATGAATGGAGAGGTTACTTTATTAAAATGACCTTATGGATCCCAGATTAAGTATGTCCCTTTACCCTAGCATGGTCCCAACAATGGCATTCACAGTTGGATTATCTATGATAATATACAGGCCGGCATGACGAACAGCATATGTCAGCATGTCCCCATGCCCTCAGGGGATTAACAGGATCTGTGCAAAAACAAACAAACAAACCCCAATGTTTCTAAGGAGAATGCTATTCCATATAATAGAACCAGAGCCATGAACTGGGGAGGGGGGAAAAAACTAATCAATTTCTTCTTGGAAAAGTGAAATACTTGCTGTATCAGTTAAAGGCTCATGTTAGCTAGCTACTGTAGAAACTAGTTCAAATATTCTACAAACAAATGATTTCTGGCCTGATCCTGTAAAAAAAAAAAAAAGAAACTGCATGTGTAAAATGTGAATATATTTAAAGGAGGGCCTGGAAGCACTGACTTACCATACTCAGCTCGCCAAAACCTGTATTTTTTACAAGAGAATTTCTCTCTTAGAAAAGTTCAAATAGTGATACAGTCATTCAAATGAGATTACATGGTTTTCACATGCCCCTTCATTTCAGCTCCATCTGTTTTCTTAAGAACATCTCACTCAACTTTAGCCATGAAAAACAAGACAACTGACCTTTTCTAAAGTCAATGCATATTAATTCAATAGGAAAGCTAAACCCTTACTTGACCTTACTGTCAAGCATGCAGTGGCCAGATCTGACTCCCATGCAGAAAAATGAGTCACCAAAACATTAAGGTTCCTTCACTGACCTGCTTCATTTCATTGGCCAGGACAGAGTCACAAATATGACAGTAGACTATACTCCATTATCGAATGTTACTAACTTTATATACTCAAAGAAAACATAATGAAAATGGTAGCTCACCTGCCTGACGTACTGGGAATTCAACCTGATCCGAAACTATGATTTGCAGTAGGCTTGGAGCAAAATTGATGATCTTGTAGGACTGAAATTTACATAAAAAATGTAGTTATCAAATAATTCAAAAGATTATACTGCCAAATAACGAGTAAGAGTATTAGAATTACTCATTTTTAAAAGCATTATAACAGTGTTCTGTAGCTCTCCCTGAGGTTGAAACAAAGCTCTTGTCGGTTGGATCTACCCAGACCAGCACCCAAATAATTATTTTAAGACTGCGTATATATTGCATGTAGGTAGGGTTACATGTGGGTGGGGGCTGAGTAAAGGGACAAACATTTCTTCTTTAGACTTCTATTTATAGCATTTCTTCATTAGACCAAAAAAATTGTTACAGCACTCAATTTTAATGAGAATCAGCCGATCATATACACCTACATTAAAAGTCAATCATACATACACTTTAGTTATATGCAATATAATTTTCTATTGGACTGAATTCATCATGTAATACAAGACAGAAGTTAAAAACTGGAAAACCTAATGCCAGACACGATCGAGAGTCGACAGGTTATAAATTAAAAATGTAAGTTTTCTTGTACATCATCAGCACAGCTGAAGAATTTTGAAGAGGAAACAATGCTCAGTGAACTTCTGAGCAAAGAATGACAGACTTAACAGATGTGGAACTCTGATAGTATTATATTGCCACTGTTCAATGTGGGTCCTCCACGGTGAGGAGTTGTGGACTCAGCATGGTGCAGTGACTACTAAGCCTTGGTAATATCTGTCATTACTGGTCAGATGCCATCTTTTACTGCTCAGTTCCAAGCAACTGATGTTCAGACACAGCTATTTCCCAGAGGCTAGATGGCAGCAGCTTTGATAATTTCACCTCTTTAGAATTTATTTTAGAATTTTTTTCATCCAGCTTTGTGTGACAAATCTGGAAGTTTTATCATGGTTTTCAGAGTTGAAAGGTAAGCGCTTTAACTAAGGCTCTAACAATGTAAATACAGTGCATCTTTCCTTGGAGTCCATTGCATAGAAACAAAAAAGATACATTCCACTTTTCAAGGGCTTGGGGCCTCTACCTGGCGTTTCCATAACCAGGTAAATCTGCAAATCCATTGTGATGCCAACAAACCGAACAGCCTGTGCAACAGATATGCAGCTTGCTATTGGATCAACAAATATGGACCACAGTCTCTGTTAGGCTCCATTATGCCCGAGCTCCAGGTCACTCACCTTTGAGCAGAGAAAGTTCAGAAGCTATATGCTGCCACCAAGCTTTGAGGCAGCAAACTACGTGAGGAAGTTCAGGTTGACATTAAAGTCTGATTAGGGGAAGGCTCACAATCAAACAGAAAAAATATCAGCCATAAGATATTTTTACAGAATTTAAGCAGCAAGCTGTCAAAACTTGGCCTTCTATATTAAGAAAAGTTGCACAACTACAACCAAGTCACTATCTAAGCTTCAATACAATACAGTTTGGATCACATGGGAACCACTGGGATGGATTCAAAGAGAATATGGAAAGAAATAATTTGTCCCCTTCTGCATTCTTCACCAATGAAAAGTAAATTGGGATTCCTACTGCAGGTTTAATTCATAATTGTCACTGCAACACCTTTCCCTGGCCCTCAGTTTAACTCCGCTTTGTGCTTAGAGACTTAGTTAATGCCTGTAAAGTAATGTGATAGCTGAAAAGCTGCTGTGTCATTGCAAAATACTCTCCTGAACTCCTACTTTATAGATTTAACAATCAGTTATCCTCACAAGAAAATAAGCTCTATTTATAAAACACAGCAAAGAAATGCCAGGTATCTGCTGATTTTTTGAAAAAGAAGTTTGTGTAAGCTAAGTGGCTGTAATAAAATTATAATATATTAGATACGAAATCCATCCTGTAATCTTTGGAAATGTTTCATGACCTTTTCACTAGGGAAAAGCTTTTATAACAGTGAAGGGGGAAAAAAGGAGTTCTAAAGAATTAACAGAATGCTTATAGTGTAATTATTTAGTTCCTGGAATAGTCATACTAATCCAAATATCTAATTTGGACATAACAATAATAATAGAGTCTACTCCCCTTCATATGTGCAAATAAGCTACAGTGGTATAATTGTGTAAGTAACATACACATCTATACTATAAAGTTTTATTACGGTATTTGTCTGAATACAAAACAACCCTGAATTTAACGACCCCCCAGTAATTAGATTCCATACATGGAAAATTAATACATTTATTTTAATTGTCCATGTATGGAATCTAATTATTGGAGGATTGTCTTTAATTCATCCCTCCCACTATTGCAGGCAGTGGGGAGAGAGGTGATGGGAGAGCAGTAATGGGGCAGGCAGTGAAGGAGGCAGTAAGGGGCACGTGGTAAGGCAGGAGGTAGAGGAGGCAGTAAGGGGCACAGGGGGCAGTATGGGACAGGCAGTAGGGGGTGGGGGGTATGACAAGCATTGTGGAGCAGTAAAGGGGCAGGCAGCAGAGGGAGCAGGGGGGACAAGCAATTGGGGGGCGTGTGGTAAGGGAAAGACAGTGAGAGGCAGACAGCTTGCCCCCCCTCCCCTTCCCCACACACAGCCTCAGGCCCTCAGATGCCCCTTCCCCTATCCCCTCCCCACAACTTCCCCTCTCTATGCTGCTCCTGCCACCCACAGCCTTGGGTCCACATCACCCCTCCCAATTTCCCCCCACCCCACCTTCTCCCTCCCCGCTCTTACTTCCGCTCCATGCCAGCAGACTCCATCCCCACTGCAGCTGGAGGCACGGAGCATGACTACAACCTGGCCATGTAGCAGTGGCACTGCTGCTACGCGTGCAGGCTGGAGCAGGTGCTTTGTGCTCCAGGCCACAGCAAGGACAGTCTGCAGTGCAAATAAAAGGTAAAGAATGTGGCAGAAGGGAAAAAGTGTGTGGGGTGGGTGAGACTGGGGGCTGCAGGGAAGCAGTCTGGGGCATGCAGAGGCAACAGGGGGCAGGCAGCTGCTGTTGCTCTGGCTCCAGCTCCAACCTTAGGTTGGGGCTGGAGCTGTAGCAGCTGCCTGCCACTTGCCAGCTCACTCTATTCTAAGGCAAGGGGCATTTTTCCCCCATGCTAAATGGGGAAAAATAATCTTGTCTGCTAATCGAGTAAATACGGCAGTAGGATTTGTGCTAGTATACAGGTGTCAACACTGACATTTTGCCAAGCTGCCTGAATACCTTACTGCTTAGCTCAGGCACAGCATCTCCACCGTGAGTGGTTGCAATAGTTAAATATGCACTGCCTAATAGGCAGACATCATTCTGTCTCCATGCAGCGGCACACTGCATTCGCTGTGGGAGTCAACTGAAGTGCACTGTGGAACACAGGCAATAATACTCTGTCTCACCCCATCATTATTTCTTCTCACACCATTTTTTAAACTTCTAGTTTCCTTTGATTCATCTCATTATTTACTTTGTGAGTTTTCAATCCGAGTACCATTTCATCACCAAAACCACGGTCACTGGATACATCAACAGGGTTTTCCCATCTATTTTAGAAATTGGATGCTGAACTATTCCATATTTTCAGAACTACAAATACCATAGCAGCAAAACAAAAATAGTGAGGAGTTAGAAACAGTCAAACAAAAAAAACTGGCAGGTATTGCAGGTGTTCAGTAAGCTGCTACAAAAAGAGAATTGGTGTTTTCTGTACCCATGAAATAAAAGCTGAGTGGTGAGATCTGCTCATAATGCAAACCATGGATGATCAGCAACAACTGACCAAATGCACAGTCACTATTTTAGAGTCATGTGCTGAGATTACCATCATATCTCTTGCCTTTGGGAAGGCAGGGTGCCTGATATTCTTAAGTCTGCGATAGTCCAAACCCTACTCAAGAAACCAGTGTTTGATGCCAACTCCCCAGACAGTTATCAGCCTGTTTTCAACCATTTTGGAGAAGGTCACTGAAAGACAGCTCTAAGTGAACCTGATTCCCCTCAGATTTCTGGACTCTTGTCAATTTGGCCTTCACCTTGGGTACAGTTCAAACACTTTGCTGGTAGTCCTGGTCAGTGTTCTTTGATTGGAGATCAAAAGGGAAAATTGTACTCTGCTAATTTTACTAGATCTTTCAACAGCCTTTGATACAAGTGACCATGAAGTTCTGATAAACAATGTACATGACCTGGTGGGTATTCACAGGATCACTCTAAATTGGTTCCACTTTTTCCTAGCAGAGAGGTCTCACAGGGTAGTGATGGACATGTGTTCATTATCCCCTTCAGACCTGGCCTGTGGGGCCTCCCAGAGCTCCATCCTGTTCAACTTGGATATGAGGCTGTTGGACGAGACTGGCACCTAAGTTTAGATCTGCATATCAGTATACTGATGACACCAGGCTCCATCTTCTCTGACCCAAGCTCCATAGTGCCTGAGCCTGAACATCTTCCAAAAGTACTGTAAGCCCTTCTTATTTGGACAGGTGTTTAGCAAACACAGCTAGACATAATAGATAATATTGCTTGGGGGCAGGAGGGGCGAGTTCTGTTTTTATTTTGATCTACTTGCTTTTTAAGTTGTTTCCTTCTCTTGGGTTTTCCTGCTTCTTATGTTTTGTTCTCTTATTGTAAGTCACCCTGAGCCTACATTGAAAATGGCAGCGTATAAATGTAATAGGTTAAATTCTGGTAACAATTTACTCAATTTCAAGATAAGGTTTCCCCCCCACATTTAACACAGGGGAGGGAGAGGCCATCTTAAAACTGTGTATGACGGCAGGGTGCGGGGAAAGTGGCTGCTGTAGCTCAGGCCCCAGCTCCTACCCAGGGTCAGGACCAAAGCCATAGCTGCTGTCTGCCACCCTGCTCCCTCCACCATCTCCTCCCTCCACACAGCCTCTGCTCCCCCATCTTCCCCTTTCCCAAACCCCACCATTACTCTTGATCTGCACCAGTAGGTTGCCTGTACACTGCAGCCTGGGGCACTGAGCATGGCCTGAGCCTGGCCCCACAGCAACAGCACATAGTCCACATGGCTGCTTTGGGGGCTGGACTGGGCCAGGCTCCATGCTCAGTGCACCAAGCTAGAACAGGGATAAAGCTGCCAGAGCAGAACAAGGGTAAAGGGGTAGAGCAAGAAGAGGCTGGGAGAGGAAGATCAGAGGCTGCAGAAAGAGGGGCAGGAGAGGGAGCAGAGCCACAGGTGAAACAGGGCCTGAGGCTGCGGGGGGGCAAGCACAAGCAGGGAACAAGCTCTGACCTCCGTATACTACCTTCCCCCTCACTGACTGCTCCCCTGCAGCAGTGGAGGGGAGGGATGAATTAAAGATGACTCTCCAATAATTAGATTTTACACATGGAAAATTACAAGCAGCTTACAATCTTCCACATGTACAGTCTAAAAATTGGGAGGTCATCTTCAATTCAGGGTCGTCTTAGATTTAAGTAAATATGGGATATTTCAGCAGTGGAGAAGCAGGTGACTGTGGAAGCAATAGCTCCATCAAACTGATCACCCACTGACTAATAACAGTATGACGGCAAATCTAAAGGGGATGGTCATTAAGCTGCATGGGATTACGGCTCTCAGCACCATGTAGAAAACAATGATTTTTCAGATAGTCCCCATCATATATCCCGATTCTGATCCTCACACCTGACCTTAATCTGAGTATATAAGTAGAAGATAGTTTTTGCTGGTTACACCAGCATCACTAGTTCCCTGGTTTATTGACATCAACACAGGATGACCAGGAACGGTGAATGATTTAAAAACCAAAGAAGAAAATATTTCCTCACACCAGCACATTCATAAAGGTGGCGGTGCTATGCTAGAACTTGCTTTCTACCTCTGTGGCTCATAAAGCCACACAGCAGGCAGCTTCCATTTAACAGACCAAAGAAATGGAGATGCCTCATGGTTAGGATGAGCCAAATATCCCTATTGTTATTGCTAAATCTGGGGTTTATACATTTAGTAACCAAAAGGCAAACACTTGCTGGCACGATAGAGGTAGAAGGGAGAGTGATAAGAGTCTACTGGATGGAAATATTTTGAACAACAGATATAAAGGCATTTCAAAGAGCACACTGAGGCACTGTATGGGTAAGGAAGACATTTAGGATATACTTTGACAGAGTGCCATTTATCAGGAAATATCCTGCTTTGGTTGAACAATTCTGGGAATAAACTGCATTTGGCTTGTATATGAATCTTAAATGAAAGATTTTCTAAATTTGGCAAAAATGCACTAAAATGAGGAGGGTCCCTGGTTTTATAAGAAAAAAGGTTAAAAGAAGAAAGATTTTCACAAAATAAATCTTTATTGAGCAGTAATAAAAATTCCAAACACATCCTAAAACCATATAAGAAGATAATTCAAATGCTCCTGCATAAACCATAGCTCAACGCAGGTATACTCTTTGCAATTCTCATTTTCTAGTGCAGTGGAGAGATGGCAGCACTATATGACGACAACTTGGCAAAAAAGACACTGGGGCATACACAAGGCTAAGCACCAGAAAACCCAAATGGTATATACAGAGCAATTGCTGCTGGGGTGTTAAATCTTTGGCCACTTTGCTTCAAAGTACTCTGTAGCATCCATGTTTGCTGGTGCAGGAGCCATAGGCCTTCTTAGTGCACTTCCTGGTCCTTCTGCCTTTCCTCCAGCATGCATCCCTCCACGCTAGAGTCTCAGGCCACAGCGTTCTTAACAAGATCAGAAATAAGACCTCCCTTGTCCCTCTCCTCCCAACTGAGGACCACCTTTCAGCAAGTATGAAGAGGAGTGTCCATCAAGGAAACCCCACCAAGGACTCTGATAAACAACAAAACAGATAGATGCTGTTACATTTACAGATCAGACAAGAAAAGAAAGTAATTAAAATCGCTTAGATTTCCCTGTAAAAAATATTAAATGGTTCAGAGCCAGTCAGCAGCTCCCTAGCACAGCACATAGACAGCAACACTTTTTAAATGCTCTTGCAATACAGGGTGGTGGGTCAACTGTTACATGTACTGGGTAGCAAACACAGGTATCATGTCATAAACACAGTGAAACTTATTACAAGATGTGGCAGTTCACAGGACAAAAAAACTGGCTGAATGCAGTTCATGATGGAAGCAAAAACCCAGAGAAGTCTACTAATCTAAGATGAATATGACATGGGCAAATATCCTGCCAGCCCCTTTACCATCACAATTCTTGTGCAAAAGTGGGGTGGGTGGAAGGTGTCCTAATATGGCTGAAGAAACAAGGCTGTCTTTTCCTAGAAAAGCATGCCCAGAGCTTGATTGTGCTAGGGAACAAGAGTGGCATACCCATCCCAAGACAAACTTAAAATATAAGCAGGGGAGGGTAGTGACTAACACCCAGTTTTATATACCAATTACAGCCAACTCCTCAGAGCTAGTAAACGAGATGGCATCTATTGCAAGTAATTTGGTTTTCCAGTGGAACGTTTTGTTTGTTTTTTTAATGTCTGCATTATTTAATAATAACCTTTAAATCCAAATTACCACATACTTGGGTTATTTACAAAGTCTTATTTTAAACTTTCTACGTATTTTAAATGAACAATGATCAGGTATTGGTTTCACTGTATTTCTTCTTCTACTTTCTATGCTTTGATTTTTGTTACTCAGAAACATTAACTGCCTTTTCTTCTAAATGAATGCATACAGAAATGTTGCCAATAGTAATCTCTCATTTCTAACTGGCAATTATAGGTATGCTATTAAAATAAGCCAGATGGGACATTCTTCATTCCCTGCTGCACACATAGATAGCTTAGGGCCCATGGACAAAAGACAAAAAAGCAGGTATAAACATACTTACCTGGGCTCTCCTTCCTCTTCTGTCCCTGGGCTCATTTGGTCTAAAGGAATCCCCAGCTTTTTCATCTAAGTCCACCTCTGATCAATAGCTTTGTTACCAATAGGTAGTTCTGAGCATCCTAGGTCTGGGTATCATGAAATGTCTATTGTCACTGGTGGTGTGGTCATGAGATAGCTGCCCAGCTTCACTTGGCACTGACAGATGTAAAAAGTAGTCCCAAATTTCTGTCCGTATCTTATCTGCTTTTTAGTAACTCTGTCATAGTTCCTTCCTTTTACCCAGGATTGTTCCTCATCCTTGTCGCATCCAAGTCTTTGCATCTCCTTTGCAACACTGGATCAAACATCTTGATTCCTGCAGGAATCTTTTACCCAAGCTTGCGCTCCCAAGTGGCCAAGGAAATATATCATGTGAGAGGAAAAGGCATGACGACCAATGGAAATAGAAGCCAAACTTAAATGGCTTAATGTATTTAAGTTAGTGGTCTCCATCCCAGAATCTAGGCAGGACTGGCACATAAAACTGCAAGTCCTGTATTTTTTAATGTTTCATGAAAGGTTAAATGACATTCTTGCATCCAGGAACCAATAAGAATTTGTGCTACAGATTGTGCAGGCTTTTCAATTGAAAACAAATGATGATAAGGACAAGGGTTCATTAGTTTATCACTGAATGACTGTGTGCAACCAACGTAATACAGCCATAAAAACGGTATTTCTGGTAAAGCAAGGGAAATATTAATGGCATTGCAAAAATCTATTGGCGATACAGAATGCTGCACACTAGTATGACCAGAACTGTTCAAGACAGGTACAAATAAGGACTACTAAGATGATCAGGAGAACAGATGGCTATTTTATGAGAGGAGATTAAGAGTTGAGGCCGAAGAGAATTAAGACAAAGAAGGAATATGATGGTTTTCTATACACATCTACCAGTGGGGAAAGCAGCTATTTAAGCTAAAGGACACTGCTGGCAAAGTAACAAATAGGTGTAAATTGATTGTGAATATATTTAGGTTGGAAATTAGAAGAGGGCTTCTAGCCATCTCAAGTGAGCCTTGGGAACAGCCCTTGAAGGTGAATTATGGGGATAAAAATTGAACGAGTTTTAAGGTGAAGTATGATCATTTTATGAATGATGGAGACAGGCTTTGATGACCCCAGACATCTTATCTAGCTCTATGTTCCTATGAAATACACTTTCAGGTCATTGCTTAACCATAACTCTGTTACAGATTAGGTTGAGCTAAAAGAAAAGGGTGCTTGCAGATGTAAAACACAAAAACAGTGCTTTACTTTAAAAACTCGGTGCATTCCCATGCCGAGCCCTGTGCACCCCCATTAGAGGTAGAATATTACTTCAATGTAGCTCACTCAACATCTGTAAGGACCAGGCACTTCAATGGGGCTTTTTGGGTGCTTTTATCTAATACGTGACTGAATCCAATTTAGCTAAAAGTGCCAAAAAACCCGCTGAAGTGCCTAATCTTTACAACCCAGCTCTGCAGTGTCTGAAGTAACACACTGCTTCCTCTGGTAAAGCGAGGGGTTTTTGGTTTGTTTGGGGGTTTTTTGTTGGTTTTT
>NW_017728931.1:37076364-37106665 GCF_001723895.1 Crocodylus porosus
TTCTAACTCACTTTTGTAACAAGAAGCCTGCAAAAATACTGGGGCTTTTTCTACTAAATTCCACAATCTCTAGTAAAGCAGAAACAGATTGTAAGCTTGCCTCAAAAATCCATGTTTAAAAACTACTGTTAATAAACACTTTTGAAAATCTGAGACTCACACCAGGACCCTCAGTCACAACTGTATTATAGCAACTTTCACTGGTGAAATCTTTCACTCGATGATCTCAAAAATCTTTAAAACTTCCTGAACTCATGGTAGAGGTTATATCTAGTTGGTCTAATAAAAGATATTTGCAAAAAAAAGGTCTTTATCTGCAAGATTTTGGGCACACACTCTTCTTCAGGCATAGGAGAATGCAAAGATTATAAAATTTCTCTTAGGTGGAAATAAAAATTCATATTTCACAGGAGAGCTGCAGTAAAAATCTCTTGGTTGGAAAAGTTCATTTTGTGCCAATTAGGCTCAGATATGTTAGAGCAGTCTATTTACCTCAAACTTGTCTTGATGGCAAGCAGGAAGTTTAATTATGTTTCCTTCTGGTTATGTTGTTTCATATTTCATAGGAGGATGGGTGATGGAAGGCTCTCCTGGGCAAGGAATTTCTCTTGTGTTGAAGCAGCTCTGTGAACATGCAAATTTAGCTCGAAAACAAAAGGCATGAGGCAAGGGTGCCAACTTTCAGGTTTCCAGCTGTTGACTTTTGCTTCCTTCTTGTAAAATTATGAAGTTTTCATTAAAAAAAGGCTAAATTTGAATATGAAACAACATAACCAGAAGGAAACATAACCCAACATCCTGCCTACCATCAGACAACTTTGAGATGAATAGACTGATCTAACTTTTATCTGAGCCTAATTGGCACAAAATGAACTTTTCCAACAGGAGATCTTATACTACCTTCAGCTCTCCTGTGAAATATGAAATTTTCATTTCCACCTAGGAGATATGTTACAATCTTTGCAATCTCCTATGCCTGAAGAAGGGTGAATATGCCTGAAAGCTTGCAAATAAGGACTTTTTTTTTTGCAAATATCTAGTTGGTCTAATAAAATATATCACCTCTACCACGAGTTCGGATACCTTTTGCTTGTAGACCAATACAGCTACAACCTGTATCCCTTAAAACTTCCCATAAGCTTTGTGACCTATACATGCAGTAGGTCAATGGCCAAGTCAGGAACAGGATCCAGGAATCCCAAGAGTTACTTGTTTGTTTTAATACTGCCAAACATAGTTGGTTATTGTTGTTTTGGTTCCTGTATGCTGGGCTGCTGGCACTGATTTTTGATAAGGATAAAAGCATTTATTGATGCATTTATTTCTACGGGACTTTAAAAAACCCCAAAAGACTTGGGACGTGTAAAAAAGGAGGAATAAAGAAGGTGGGTGGCAATATCTAATTTGATGTAACCACTTCCAAGAAGAGTCCAAATCTCCAATTCAAACAACAGCTAACAGAACTTGCCAGTTGCTAAAGTGAACTATATTTAACTAATTCAAGAAAAGTTTTTCTAATTGCATGTGCGGATAATGACGCCAAATGCCAAAACTAGCTTTGATTCCTGCTAGCCAAGCCTTATCAGGCTGAAATGATCAGTAAGTCCCCAAAGGTAGCTTTTTAAAAACACAAATTCAAAACCGAAATCATTCTCCAATAGGAGCTACCACATGACCTATTAAAATACTCATCTTGCAAGGAGAAAAAAGAAACAAAAAATGTCAACATTAAGGCCACAGGTATAGTTTTAACTGGATGTCCTTGTGCCATTACCAAACCTCATAATAGCATGATCGCTACACTAATCATACCAAATTACCTGTGAAACACCAAACAATTTCCCCAAACTTCATATACACGGATAGTATAACCACCTGCTACGTGTGTTAAGTGAATTCATGAGAACCATTTCCATACAAGCCCACTGTTAGGCTTTCGTGTTATACAGCATCATAAGCTGAACTTTACAGTGTAGTGAAATACTATCTATTGCTTGTTGCCTGGAAAATGTTTTAAATGTGTGATTGCATCTCCTATAATGCACTTGTACAGGGACAAATTAAAGGTATGACTTTTACTGACTGGAGTGTTCAATCCTACAAAATCTGTTAAGAGAATTAAGACACTAAACCTGGTACTGTAGGAACGGGGAGGAGGCTTCCGAAATGGAGCTAGTTGCAGAATCAACACCTTAACTTTCCACCACTGCATGGGAACATTTTGTCACAGCAACCCATTTCACTGGATTTCTCTTAGTTGTGCAGATTTTCCTACTGAACGGAAGGGCTATGTGGACAGTCTTACAGGTGCTGAGGGCCAATCTAGTTCTGCTTTCAGTCTCACCACATGGCATGTCGTGGACTGTCAGCCACTGCTGCAGCACAGCAGGGTGCTTTGAGATCCTTTCACAGGTACCATGGGATATAACGCCACGTTAACAAAATTCACACAATAAACCCAGAGATTTCAAACAGGAGTCCACAGGGTGAAAATCACTCTAACCAGTGGTGGTCCTTCTGAGTGCTCTGCAACTCAAAAAAAAATTGCTCCATTCTTTATCTCCTGCCAAGCTAATAAAAATTCAACAAGAAAAAAAAAGGGTGTGCCAAGAACTGGTGCTTTCCAAAGGTTGCCTCAACTCTAACAAGGGGCGCCCGACAGCCTCAAGAGGTACCGCCAGAGACTGGAAGCAACAGAATGGCCCCAAGATGACAACGCTGCAAAGCACTGAACCCAGCTGGGTGCTCTCTCACCACCCGCTCTGATCAGAAACGGGAGACGCTGATACCGTGTGCTGGGCTCCCCAACATCAAGGCTGTGACGGCTTCAGAGCTTGGTCACAGGGGCCACTGCCAGCCCGGTGAGGCAGTCAGGCACTCGCCAGGCACCAGGAGAGCCCCGAGCAGCGGATGAGGAGGGGGGGAGCTGCCCCCCAAACTCCTCCTCCTGGCTGCATGGTGAGCAATGAGGGGGCAGCAGCAGGAAGACCCACACGGGGTGGGGTGGGGTGGGGCAGGCCAAGGGGAGACCCCCCCCGAACCTCTAGGCAGTGCGTGAGGCAGAGCAGGCAATGGGCAGCTCCAGCCCCCCCGCCGCCCTGGCGGGGGTAGCCCCCCACAAGCAGCCTCCTCACGTCCAAGCAGCTCCCCTCCCCCTGAGGCGCAGCCCCTCCGGGCTGGGCCGGGCGCCCCCGTGGCCGGCGGGGGCAGGGCCTGGCGCCGGGCCCCCCTCACCTGATTGAGCTCATTTTCGGCCGCGATGCGCAGCTTGGGGTCGATGGTGCCCTTCAGCGCCTGGATGATCCTGTTGGGGTCCATGTCCCCGCGGGCGGGCAGCGCTGGGCCGGGAGCCGCTGCTGCCACCCCCCCCGCGAGGCCCCCCAGCGCCGCAGGCACCAGCTCGGCCCCCCCTCCAGGGACCCATTCACCGGTTTGCGACAGCGGCTTGTCGGGCAAGCGCCGCTGCTTTACGGCGCCCGCGCCGGCCTCCGGCTGCTGGAGGTACAGCGGGAGCCGCCATGTTGTTGTACGGAAACGAGGCCGGGAGATGGAGGGGGTTCTTAAGCGGGGCTAGCTTCATGGTTGCCGCCGCCGACCGCCGAGAGTAGCGGGGGCGGCCATGTTGTAGTACGGAAAAAGAGCCGCTGGCTGGGAACAGGCCACTGGGCCGGGCTGCGGGCTGTGGTTGAGCGCATGCGTATAGGGGAGGGGCGGGGTTTTGGCTGCGCGCTGGCTTGCCGCTGGAGTGGGGCGGGGAAGTGAACGCATTTGTATTACACACGCATGCTTATAAATGTGTGTGCGCACATATGTTTGTAATGTACACATATATATAGTATGTGTATTTATATATGTGTATACAATCATATATGTGTATATATAACATTGTGTGTATATACACGTATCACATTTAAAGAACCTTGTCTGCCTACATATAAACATAGATGTGTGCATATATGTATACATATGTGTATGTATAGTTTTATATGTTTATGCACATTCATATATTGATTGTGTATATATATGTGTATAGATAGAGCACAAGTTCGTTCTGTTTTGTTTTTTAATTTTTAAGGAAAACTTTTCGTGTCCCAAGTCAAATCAGCCAAATCAATTACAAATCCATGTGAGTCATTCAAGAATTACATGTGGCCCTGCTACCGGCAAGTATCCTCCACCCCACCTTGGGCTTCAGGTACTTCCAAATCCTTTGGTAGGCATCCTACATGCAGGTTCAAGCCCAGAGGCTTGGAATCTGGATCCCTGTGAGTTTTGCTTGCTCTCAACTACATGGCCGCAGGAGCAAGCTAGAGAGAAGTCTCCCATGTCCATAAAAGCTGCATGTAGCCAAGATCCTTCCACTGAAAGTGAAAGTGCGAGGCTAACTATGTGTTACCTCAGTCAGGGTACTACCCCTTGCCACAATTGTAGCTTTCTCCAGCCAGCATGAAAACCACCTTGGTAGTCATGGTATTTCCCCTGCGAGATAGAGCACAAGCTTTTGTGGGCTGAAGCTCACTTAATCAGATGCTGTGAAAGGATGTGCACAAAGCAGAGTATAAGGAGTAGAGAGAAATTAAAATGTAAAAGGCAAGGGAGAGCCCCCCCAGACTATAACTGTATTCACAGCTGGGTGCCTTTGGGGAGGGATCAGCTGCCCAGAGGCCTAGAAAAGGAAGACAGATGCCATGTCTTGGCTGACCCTGTCCATTTGAGGGTCGAGATGCAAAAACGTGACCATGTGCATTAGAACATGCGACTGTCTGATGCGACTGCATTGGTGAAGCAGCCTGTGAGTGCATGAGAGGAGTAGGCAGCACTGTGGAGTTTGTCAATGTCCTGGCACATGGAACACCCCTTCCTGGAAACAGCCAGCAGCCACAAAAGATGCCTGTCTTGCCATCATTTGGTTTCAGAATCAACATGCCCATTGGAACAAATGAAAGTAGGTCAAAGAGACTGGGGCTTTGCCAGCATGGCTACTCCCTGGTATATGAGCAAGCATTCAGCTGCTGACTAAGACACAGAACACTCAAATGTCTTGCAGCCTGTAGTGCACAGGTGGCTGACTCTCAGCATGCATGCCACAAGTGGCACAGGCCATGTGTGTGTGGCACGCAGCAGATCCCGGAAAGGGCAGGCAGCATAGCAGCAGCTATGGCAGAAAACAGAAAGCAGAGCAGCAAATCAGGCAGGGAACACAAGGAAAGCAGCAGCAGCTGGGGTAGATTAACAGGATCAGAGTGGCACATGGGGATGTTCCAGGGCTGTTTTGTGATACTCCTACCAAAGGGGTTGACCCCCCATTGCTGTAGCACATCTTCACACTGAGCAGTTATATCAGACAAGGTGCTCTCAGCTAAACACTTCACTGTTTCCTAGGATCCCATCTGACTTGTGGCCCTGGCAAGCTTTTGCTGCATTCTGGGAAAACAAGAATTAGTGATGCAGGTAATCTGGTTTCTGTCAAAGCCCTTTACTCTCTGCCATAATCTTTTTATGCCATTGTTTTTAAAGCCCCCTACATTTCCCTTTTGTCCATCTCATTCTTTACAGAATTCATGTCACTTTTCAGTCTTACTGCCAGACTAAATCAGTAGTATTCTAACATAATAATATAATAAAAGCCTTAGTCCATCGGTCCGTAACACTTTATGAGCACTCCGATTGGTTGTCTCAGTGAGGCCACCTAGCCCCAACAACAACTGGCAGAGGGAGAGGCAGCGGGGAAGAAGGGAGAGAGGGAGGGGAGGCAGAGAGGTGGGAGATGTTGCGTGTGGCCAGACGTAGATCAGCAGCACAGGACACTAGCAGCTCCTTTCCCCACCACCCCTGTTTCTGGGAGCTGCCAGCAGCGCGAAGTGAAGTGATGCGGGGGGGGGGGAGAGGCGCTTCATCCCTGCCTGCCCCCCTACCCCATCATTCACAATGGACGATTTGCTTGTTTTTACATAAATTGAATAAATATAAATACTTACACAAATGCCTGCTTTAAAAATTAGGCACTTGATTCTCTACTGTTTGTAGAACATCAGCAACTACTACCATGGCCATTTGTGGTATGAGAAAAGCAAAAAAAAAAAAAAGTGAGTAGATGATGCAGAATGAGTCACCACCAAGTGCTTTCCTGCATTCACTGACCAGCTACATACAGCATAGTGAAGCTAATAAATCACTTAAATTAAACTGCACTGGTATCTGATTGTGAATACATCAGAACTAACATTTTTGGAGAACTCAGTCCCTTAATTGGAAAATGACTACTGACTTTGTTTCGTGAGCAATCTCTTACATTTTATTATGATCTCAGGGCTCTGTAAAATGACTGACAAGAAAAGAAAAACTTCTAGTGCTAGAACAGTGGAAGGGGCTGCCTTAGGGAAGTTGTGGAATCTCCTTCGTTGTAGGCTTTTCAATAAGAGGCTGCATAAGCATTGGTCAGGGATGATTTAGAAGTAGTAAGGTTTAGAGCAGTGGTGCTCAACCTTTGTGTGTGGTGGGCTGGATCCAGCTGTTGTTCCTCATCTGGTGCCTGGACAGACACTGGGCACCATCTGGCCACATGGAGGGAGGTGGAAGGCAGGCTGCCCCTAACATAGCCCCTCAGGGGAAAAAGAGTTTGACCCTGCCCCAACCTGGCTCTGCAGAGAGGAAGTGGGTGTGATTTAACACTGCAGGAGGGGAGGGGGCATGGCCAGTTTCCAACCCAGCCCAATGTGGGGAAGGGGCCATGGCCCAGCCCTGTAGAGGAAGGGGGCATGGACAGGTCCCAGTGTGGCCCCTGGAGAGGGAAGGAGGCATGGCCCTAGTCTAGAAGCTAGGTGTGGGGATTCCGCAGTTTACCACTACATCAGGGAGGTACATCAAGGGCTCAGTGAACAACTGTTCACCAGGGCACTCTTGGGGATAACCAGGAGTAATGGCCACAAATTCTTGAAAGACCATTTCAGGCTCAACATTAGGAAAAACTTCTTCACAGTTTGAGTGCCTGGACTGTGGAATAAGCTCCTTCCAGAGGTGGTGCAATCTAACTGGAAATCTGTAAGAGGAAACTGGATGGTCACCTCACCCTAGTAGTCCTTCCTGCCTGGTGCAGGGGGCCGGATCTGATGATAGATGAGACTGGAAGGGACCTTAGACATCTATGAATTTATACTTCAGGGCCCCTGCTAAGTTTCCTGCAAGGGACAAATCAATGCCTTCTTTAGCCAACATGATTCCCCCATCTTCCTCCCGTTACAGTGCAATGGACATTGGCCACAAATAGAGGAGGGAGTTTTGACTGAGATGCTTTGGTGACTCTAGAGGAAACCAGTCAAGGCCTCTACTAAAGAACCAGACAAGCAGACATGGTTAGATTTACCGGGTGAGTAGGCAGAGTCAGAAAAATCTCTTACAGTTTTCTAAGTATCCTCAAAAATATGAACTGGGTCAGATTTGCACTAGCCTGTTCAACAGCTCCCAGCATAGCAAGTTGATGGGAACATTTTAGCAATGTTACTGCCATATGAAGTAGGAGGTACAATAAATCAGATGTACTTGATAAGAAACAAGCAGCTAGACTGAGTGATATATTTTACTGAACCATCAATATAACTGAGAGGTATGTTAGACAAGTCTTTGGGGGCAAAAATGACCTTCCTAAGGCTATATCCGTTTTTCCCAGACTTGGCGTAGAACAATTACTTTAGTTTGCAAAACAGTGGTAGCATAAGGGAAGCAGGCAGTAAACTGTAGAACATCAGCAACAAAGTAGTAGTTCCCAACTGAGTAAAGAACAGTATAAATAGATGCACCAAATCATCATCTAACAAAATAAGTCCATTTGGAAGTGAAAAAGGTTGTTACCTCTGCACAAGCAGATTAGGAGAGGAGACAGGTAAATTATGATGTCATAAAACTAGTGCCTTGGTTAAATCCATGAATATTAACATCCACTAACAGTGTGATGCACAGTTGGCAAGTGTATCAAGAATGACAGGAGGGGGAGCTGGGATGGAGTGCCACAGAACTGCCACTGTTCTGCCCCTGGCAGGGAGTGGGGTTGGGGAGTCGCAGCCAGCAGTCTCGGCTCCCCCACCCTCTGTCTGGGCCTCAGCGCGGCTTTGGAATCATGGTGACGCTCCCCCATGCTTGGAGCCCTATGATTGGCTGATGGAAACAGCCAACCGGAGTGTGAATAAAGCATTATGGGTGGAGACAGACAGACAGACTTGGGCTTTTATAATATTAAAATAGTTCCTGGGCCTGTGTTCTGTGAGGGTTTTTTTTATTTTTTATGTTGTTGTAATACCAGTACTCTTGAGTAATAACCACAAAAATCACACACTAAACCCTGCCCATTAAGCAGCAAGAATCAGCACTAGCTGCTGTATTGTCTAAGAGGCACAGAAAAGGGCTAGTTCATGAAGAAGCTTGAGGTCACCAAGGCACATGTGCTACCACTTTTAAAAGGCAATTGTAATATTGAAGCTCACTGTATTGCCGTAAGGGAAGATGTTGTACTATGATCAGAACATAAAGTAGACCAGTTTGAAGATTGTAGAGGTTGTGCCAGCAGACAAAAAGGGATATATATGCAGAGATAAACCTAAAAGGTTGAAAGCCAGGACAGGCAGTAGCCACTTCCAGTTCTGTAAGCTGGGTCCTAGAGCCAGCAACAAACCATCTCTACTTCTTTCCATCCCTGAAACAAGAAACAGCCAAGAAGTTTATTTAATCCAAGTGTCAAAACCATGAAACACGGTGGTAAGAGTTTTTTTTTCTTTTCTTTAGTGAATAAAATTGTAAAAATCACATTGTCTAACATGACTAATTACTCTATTTTGCTTGAATGATAAACTACTGGTTTTGCTACATTGATTTACATTGCTTAGAAATTTTATCTGCTGCCCAGAACACAAGTTTGGAAGCTTTGGGATTATTTAATGTTTTTTCCCCCCCCCTCCTCTTTTTGCCTACCAACACACATTATTATAAAATGAAGCAGCTACTTGAATACAATTGTCTTGTATTTTGTTTGAGCAAGTCAAGTCATTTATATTTGGGGCAAGAGATGCTGTAGGATAAGAGCATTTTGCAGCCTACAAAAAATAGATAAAAATGCCCCATACTAAGCTTCCTATATCCTTCCTTAGAGGGTCTGTTCCTTAGCTCAGTGGTTCTCAACCATTTTTGTACCAGGACCCATTTGTAAACATCAGTGGCTAGTCCTGACACAGTGCCACTCATTCCCAACCTACTACCTCCAAGCCCCCTCACCCCCCATGTGTGGGGCATTGGGCCTCTGCCAGCCTGCAAGGGAAAAGGCTGTTTCCTCATGTTTTTCTCCTTTAAAGGAGAATCATTTTTTAAAAATTTGTTCATGATCCTTTCATATATTTTTGCAACCCACTTTTGGGTCACAACCCACAGGTTGAGAAGCACTGTTTTAGTTTGTTTGATCTGAAGGAGCTCCCAATTCCTTATGAGGTCTGCAACATCTGCATCTGCCTTCTCATCACCAGCATGCATTTCCTATACTTGTTAGGAAGTGCCGATTGTTCTCTTTGGAATGAAAGAGACATCCCTGCCCGTCTCCAGCCACACTGTAGCATCAATGACTGCTCATTTTCTGTTGGACCCAAGATTTTCCAAAGTCTGTCCAAATACCTTGATCCCTGTAGGGATCAAGATGCAGGCACCTCTGTTTGATCCATGCACCTGTGCTTTCATGTTAGTACAGAGGAGAAGCCATGCCTTTTGTTAACAGTGGTTCAGCTGAATAGGCTTTAGCAAAGAAATTTATTTCCCAAGATGGGTTAAGCTTTAGGAAGGCTGGCACAAAAAAAAATAAATGAAGTGGAGAACAAGATCCAGCTTTCCTTACTTACTTGCTCCAGCCTGAATTAGAAGACAGGCCTTGCTATGAATTTTTCCTCTCTCAGCACTTTCAGGACTAGCTCTCAATAGGCGTTAGCTCATTAAAGCAGTTGAATTTTTCATGCCCTAATAGGTTCGTTAAGAAAAGGATTTCAAGCAGAAATGTATAAAGAGGGCAGATATATTAAATAGGAATGAGCCAATGATTCACTATCAGGATTATAAATCACATATTCCTCCACAGTTTGGAGTAAATGGAAATTGTTTTTGATTATGGTCCCTAGACTGGGATACAGTTAGTGCTAAATGCTGCCTTAAATCCAACCCAAAAATCCCTACATATGTAAGCAGAGTATCAGCAGCTAGATCAAGGGAAGGGTATAAGCTCTATATACCAGTTAAGTTACCAAATATTTTATTGTCATAGACAGTGAAGAAACTAAGTTGACCTCTAGAAATCTTGCTGTTTCAGCTTTTTATTTCTCTCCTTTCCTTTCTGTCTTCTTACATTTAACGCCCACTTGTTGAAGAGCACATACATAAAAATTCAGTAGTGTATTCATGTTACTGTTAGGCTTTAAGCAGCCAACACTAGCTTTGGAGAGTTCACATCTAAGTCACTGTGACACAGGGTCTATGGGGTTTAAGATAACAGTACTGCATCAGCTGCATACAATACATATTTGGAATTTAATCAACATTACAACTGTAAGGGATGTCAACACCAGGGAAAAAACAGGGGCAGAGTAGGCCACTGAAGTCTGTCACACAAACAAAGCTACCCTAATTCAGACATTTTCTACCTTGACTTTGCTCATTCATTCCATTTATTGACCAGCCAATTACCCCACCTTAAAGTAAGTGATCAGCTGAACAGCTTTAAAAAACAAAGGCATTAAAGCATTTATTAGAACACATTATTGAAGACTGAACAGTTATATAGGATAAGAACCATAAAAGCCATTTTTTTAAATAAATGTATTTATGCTAGGTAGGCCGCATGCTAACTATTCAAGCTCCATTTTCTTATCAGTTTCAGTTACTTTATCTCAATCAAATTTATCAGCACCTCCCTTCATTTGAAGAATAACATTTTTCATCTGCCATTTTCTAATCTAAAATTGTAATACCTGGTCACCAGCCACCCAGCAGTGGGGAACATTAGTCTAGTTGTGGGCTCTGAATGGAAGATTCCCTAAAATAGATGAAATTTCATTCTGCACATGCAGTAGCATGTGGAAGTGTTAAAGGATTTTCTGCTACTATGTAGAATGCAATACAACCCATTCCAACATGATGAAAGAGCAAATGCTGGAACTGTACTCTGCATTGTTTTACAACTGAATGGGCTGTTTCTTGCTTTATAAAATATGCTCTCTCTGCCAGAATTAACTATTGCCAATTTAAAAAAAGGAAAACAGCCAATGTAAATGCCCCAAATTGAATCAAAGGGCCCTAGTCAGATGTTACATGTGTCGTGCTCTTTTAGTATGACCAAAAAAAAGGAAAAAAAGCCTCCAAAGGTTCATTAAGTGGCTGATGTCACAAAAATGGTCCATCATTAAAAAAAAGTTACAGCTACTGCTGCAGGAAGTCTTTCTGCAACAGACTTGTTTATACAGGTCTGTGTCCTAAAGTGCTCTGCTCTCCCTCTTCCCTGCCCCCGCCCGGAGGAGAAGAAAGAGGGAACGGCTGGTTCTCTGGTATAACCCATCCAGCTGGCAAGCAGCACCATCAGTAAGTGCCACCAGCTGGCAACAACTGTCTGAGTTCTCACAGTGACAAGGACTGATCAGACCATCTCTGCTACCTAATCAGCCCTTGCCACCTCAATTGGCATCAGCAGCCCTATCACTGCTGTTTCAGGGGCCAATTACAGTAGACAGAGATCCGAACGTCTCTTGCCACTATGGGCAGCTTGCAGGAAACCCTATTACCACAGCCCTCACAAAGTAACAGGGCCAGGGAAGCCAAGGACCAATCCCTACCGCCTCCAGGCTGGAGAGCATGCCTTTGTGGCACATTTCTTATGACTCGCCATTTTTCTTCTACTCCAGGTGGCTGTGGATGTATGGATACTTCCATAACAAACTACTTGGGTAACACTACAATTTGTTGCACTAAAAAGTATCGAACACCAAAGTTATCATTCAAAAGGTTCTGGCTCTAAAACAAGGGTATCTAACTCCATCAGCCCCCTAGGCTGGATCTGGACCACAGGGCATCTTACAGGTCATGCTCAGATGCAGATCCAGCAGCAGAATGGTGGGCAGCATGTATGCACATAAACTAAAAACACAGCAATCACCCATGCCCAACGCTCACTGCCAGTGGGGTTCCATATGGAGGAATTTGGCAGTAGGACCCACCCCTGAATTTCCACCCTGGGCTAAGTAAACATGACCTGCAGGCCATATCGAGTACCTGCCATAGAAAAGTGTATCGAGATAGAAACAAATGCTTGATTTCTTTGTGATATTAGGGTTGATTATATTTTTTCTGCTTACAAGAGCTGAAGAGGAAAAATAAGTGGTCAGAAATTTGTTCTTGGTTGCGTCTAAAAGAATCATAAAATAAAGAACAATGTTACTCAAGAATATCACTTCCTAACCAGCAGCTGACTGAAGTGCCTTGTTGCAAGTCTGAAGATCTACCTGTAGAGTATAAGAAGGCTTACTCAATATGGATGCAACTAAGTGCTGTGCTACATGATGCCAAGATGTGGCTGCTGCTACGTGCTTGTTCTTGAAAACCAGATGTTTTTCCCTTTTGACAAAATGGTGCAGCTCTTCATTAGCGATACTGAAGATCCAACATGGGTAATATGCGTGCAATCATCTATCACTAAAGCTCAAGAAGCTTTATGACCTTTCTGCCAGTCACAACTGAAATGATCTACCCAAGATTTAATTCTCCCCTCTTTCTTTGTTGCTACTCTTCTGCCCTACCCCCAAAAGCCACCAATATGTTGGGCTGTGTGGGGATGTTCAATTGTGTATGCCCCCACCTCATTGAGCAACAAAATTAGACGTTGCTTCACTTCCATTGTCACTCAGATCTCCATCAAAAGATCGGCAGTGGCATCATAAAGTACAGATAATTAAATCTGAAATGCCAAGGTAACAATATTTTGATGCAGGCCAGGTTTCTTTGCTGAGATCTAACACTAGCTGGATGCCTATCACAAGGGTGCAGTATACCATTTTTCCATTTTAGTTGTATGTGTCATAACCCAGACCACAAGTTGCACTTGACATTAAACAATTTTTCCATACTCATTTGTAATAAGGAAATTCTGTAAGTGAGATTTAGGCTTTCCCACTCCCCCCAGAATAAACTGCGCTCTCATATACTGGAATATAAGCTAGCCTAAAATATAGTGCATCAGAATATTACAATCAAGTGTTCAGATATACTGACTCCTTCCCCCCAGGATCACACAGAAGAGGAAGCAGAAGCAGAAGCAGAAGCAGACTCTGGTTCATTCCTGTGTACATGTGGGTGCTTTCCCTTGCACTGCTGAATAGAGCTGCCTGCTACTGGGGCAACTAAACAGAACCAACAATAGAGAAGCTCCCTTAGTAACTCCACATGGCAAGATAGCGGAAGAGGACAGCAGAATGGAAGAGCTCATGGAAGAGAAGAATAAGGCATGCCTGCCTCTAAATATGATATTGCAAGTATGAGAAGTATGTGTATACAAGGTTGTGTGGACCCTTGTTCTTGGAGCTCTCATTTCTGCCCCTGCTAACAGAAGGCAGCATGATTTAAATTAAAAAAAAAAAAAGACTAAACCAAAATGTCCAAATGTAGGCAGTGCTTGCAGAACTGGCAAGCTACTTCAATTGTTCTTAACATCATGTACGTATTTGGCATTGGTTCCTTGTAGCATCTGAGCTCCTTTCAGTAGCGCATTAAAGCAGTAACAGAAACAAACAAACAAACAAACAAACAAACAAACAAACAAACAAACAAACAAACAAACAAACAAACAAACAAACAAACAAACGGCAACTATGTGCATTACAATAGCTTACTGGAAGTGAAGGTAGTAGTTACACTCAATGCATTAGATACCATTTTTGCATCACTTAAAAATGAGAGTTCTGCAAGTATTTGAGATTAGGCACACAGAACCATGAAGTACTTCTTGAAAATTTAGGATGATGCAACTATAACACAGCTCTACTTCCTCAGCTGCTAAGTAACATTTTCAACATTACACACCTTCAAAGTCTCTCTTGTAACCTTAGAAGCCTTTATCTGTATTCAAAAGTAGTTGTGAATTTTAGTACAGCAGTTACTGAAAATAAGGTTGTGTAATAGAAGTTTAAAATGGAAAATTTTAATAGCACTTTTTGCCCATTTGTACCATTGTAAAAGCTTTGCTTAGAGCTGCCCATTTATCAAGTTTGAATAAATTCTAGAGAAATTAGTGCTCTCTTATATTTGCAGGCTACAGAGCGCTAAAAGAACTTCAGACAGCGGCTATGAAACTTATGGGCTGTTTTAATATGCCTATCTATAGTTGAAACAAATATCCAGAAAGTTATTCACACATCTACATGGAAAGATCTGATCTAGTCACTGTACAGTAATAAACCAGACTGCCTCCCAGTAGCATAGTAAGTGGATTTCTTGTCCCTTGATAGAGACTCCAAAGTTCTGCCCCACCCAGGGGGTAAACTATGGGATCTGTCATTTAGCCTCTGGACTAGCAAGACAAGTTTGCAGAAGGTAGTTAAGCTTTGCTTGTAGTCAAAATGCTGATGTAGTCTTATCCACTGATCATTCTGTTAAAGTAGCTGTAGTTGTTCTGTGTTGAACATAAATAGTTGGAGCCAACAGGTCATAAGGATGAGAGCACCGCAGTTGTACCTCAGCATAGCTGGACGGGGATTTTTTTTTTTTTTTTTTTTTAACCAAATGAAAAAGGTCAGCTATAAAACTGGTCACTCATACCCTCTGCCTCACATTTGCATGGCCTGAAAGAAAGAGAAGAGTCTTGAGTCAATTTGTTTTCCAAAGGCTGGCGGTATAGTAAACTCAAGTTTGCAATATTATTCATTAAAATAAGAGTAAGTTAAAAGAAACTTAGGACAATAGTCACTCAACATGGAGGCAGAACCAGATGCTAACTGCCTTACCTTGCAGGGCAGACAGTAGGTGTCCAGGAACCTCCAGCAATTAGTGAAGATGGACAGTTTAAACACATGTAGTATCCAGCAAAAGTATTGAAACAGTGTAACACCCTATGAAATTTACAGAATCTAAAAATCTGAATGGGAGCTTTGCATAAACCCACACATTAGCAGTGTAGTAATTCAAGATCAGCTCTCTAAACTCATAGTGGTTGAGAGGGGGAATATTTAAGTATGTGAAAATATATAGTAACCCTATACCACACCCAGAGTGCTTAAACATTTTAAAGTCACAAAACTTACCTATTAAAATGTCTTCCAAAAAAGATTACTATGGATCTAAGTCTCAAATTAGACTTTAGATATTCAAGTAAGTTAAAAGTTAAGCTCAGTAGATGATCATTTGTATATTACCTGATGCACTTTGGAAAACTTGCCACCAATGTAGCTAGTTGGGGTGCAAGAGGAGGGGGGGAAAAAAAGAGACCAGAACACAGACCCTTTAAAAAACATGAAGGTACATTAATTTGTAAGCAACAAAGTCTACATAGTTTGAGCATTTAGGACAGCCACTTTACTCCAAAATCAAGAGTAATGTTCCTTACTTTTGGAGAACTGTCAAAACATGCAATGCTGGGTTCTGTTTGACATACTAGCTTCAACTGCATCTGCCCTGAAGAACTTTAATTAAAAAGTTTGAAAGTAACGAAAGTTCAGATGCACATAATACATAATTGCAAGCAACAAGACTCCAACAGCTTGATGAGTTTACTCCTGCAGATTGATTCCCAGTTGGAAGACACTGGGAACTAGGATGACTTAATTTACATTAGTGCTGTCACTTGCAAAATTTGCTATGGCATGCATTTGCTGGCAGATATCCCAGGACAGTATTAATAAGACTATTCATATCTGAAATTCATAGGTTGTTTTTTTTTTTAATTTCTTACATTTTTATGGCTTTCACTAAAGCCACATACTTTAGGCATTTAAGAACTAGTGGCAAACAAGTTCAACAGCTGAAATTGCACTAGTGTTTATACTAGTCAAGTTGCTAAGCTTCATGAACTGAGCTTTTTAGAACCATCCACAATTACTTAATTTTGTATTGGCCAATATTGATATTCTCTTCAACTAGTGTTTTTCAGTACATTTAAGCTTTCTGATGGATAAGAACTGAACCGCTCCTTGGCATAGCCATTAACCTTTGTAGTCTATTTGACCGTGCTTTTTTTTTTCCCCTAAATATATTATGTATTGCAAATGAGTGGAATGGGGAGAATTTTGTTTAAGCCTTCCATATAGTCTACAAACCTTTGGGAGTTTGCTCACTCACTAGTATAGATACTAGTTAAAAAAATAAAATAAAAATCTGAAATTAGCAAATGGAAGGCATTTGGGGAGACAGGAGTTACATTAAAAAAACAAGTCATGCTTTGGCAAGTTAAATTTTACTTACCATCAGCTGGGACATAAAACACCTACTAGACATGTCCACTGATTTCTATAACCTTTGCAATGTTTGGGAGTAACGAAATGCAAGCTGCACTTAAAGCTAAAGACTCTGCAAGAAATAAGCATGAGACCCAGGAAAAAAAGTGCGCAATATTAAGTTGTCAAGACTATGGCTGGAGCATGGAGGAAAATTTAAGAAGCATGGAGCAAAGAAACATGAATCTTATGAAGTCAGACTAAGTCTCCCAGGGACAAACTGTGGTTAGCTAGTAACAGTTTCATATCAAGGACATAAGGCAAGTAGGAGAGCACCTGTTGCTCCCTTTCAAATGGCAGTAACTGATTGGAATTAAATGGACTTCAGCTATGACAAAAATTTCATCCCCGGTGAAAGACGTGGAATGCGCACAAGGGATTAAAAAGCAGTACTTTATAAATCAAGGAATGAATGCTCAATCAATCACCGACTTATTTAATTGCACAAACTAGAAGGGATTCAGTAGAATCAAGAATAGCTTTAGAGGCCTAGAAGAGTTACAAATTAAAAGCATATAGGCCTGCAAGCACCTGGTGCTATAGGCTGTGTTTATTTTTCTCTTTCTAAGCATCGAGATGCATTACATGATGCATTCTGGTTAGCAATATGCTAGCATAACAGATCTGCCCAAAATTTGGGGGGGGGGGCACGAGGGGGCAGGAAGAGTTTTGAATTTAACTGCCAGCAACCTACTACCCACTGGTAGGTTCCTGCCCAAATCTCAAAGGCTGGGTACACTGACAGAGTTGTTTGCACAATTAAATATGGGAATTAAAAGGCAAATCTGGCTCTTTAACAAAATTAGGAGTTTCAAATGCCTGCATTTTATAGCATTAGGGAAATTTGCCAAGTCCCTGAACTATTAGCAAATTTTGAAGAGCCATGGAAGACTGAAAAAAAAAAAAAAAAAGGAGGGAGGGGAAGGAAGCTTAGAATCCTAGAAAATTAGGGTTGGAGGGGACCTCAGGTTAATTTAGTCCAACACTTGCTCAAACCAGGACCAGCCCCAACTAGACCATCCCAGATAAAGCTTTGTCTAGCCAGGTCTTGGAAACCTCTAAGGATGAAGATTCTGCAACCTCTGGGTAACCTGTTCCAGTGCTTTGCTACCCTCTTAGCAAGAAAATTTTTAATTAATCAAACCTAGACTTCCCTTGCTGCAACTTAAGACCATTGCTCCTTGTTCAGTCATCTGTCACCACCGAGAACAGTCTAACTCCATCCTCTTGTGAATCCCCCAGTTGATTTTGAGAGGTGATTTAATAATAGCCTTCACCTCTCAATTTTCTCTTCTCTAGACTAAATAGGGGTGTGCGAAGCAGGCATATTCTATTCGGATTCAGCCCAATTTGGGGGATAGCAATTCAATTTGTTGATTCAGATCACTGTCCAATTCAATTTGGCCAAATCCAAGTCTGAAAATTTGATTATAAATTTGGAGAATCAGTGATTTGGCCATAAACACAGGTTTATGTTTTTTCTACATACCTTGAGGCACCAGGCACAGCTCATGAATGCTGAGATGGTGAGGCAGATGCAGCATCCCCTGGGGCTGGGGGGCATGACATGGCAGCAGACCTGGAACTGGACCAGCAGTACTCCCAGTCCACTTCTGGTGCTGCCACTGAGCATGTGGGGGACCCCCCCACCCCAGCTTGGCAATTGGCTACAGGGGGACCCCCAGTACCCTCCCAAACCTAGGAGGCACTAGTCACCAAGCTGTGGGGGTGGGGGGGACCGCCATGCACTGCACAGCAGACCCAGAAGTGCTTCTGGTTCACTTCTGGGTCCACCAATAAGCATACTTGAGACACCCCCCCCACCCCCCCAAGTCCCATGGGATGCTCCACCCACCCCAGCATCTCCTTGAGGTATGAAGAAAACCCACCCCCCCCCCCCAACATAAAGCGGTGTCTACATCTGAATCATTGAATCTCTCCAAATTGGAATCAGAAGCCTCCAGATCAATTCGGAGAGATTAATGGGTCTTGGATTCAGAGATCTGGTCACTGAATCAGGCCAAATCTCCTCCGAATTGAAATTAGTGACCGAAGCATCACCCAGCCCTACTAAATAAGCCCAGATCCCCCAGCCTCCTCATCATTTTATTGCCCTCTGCTGGACTCTTCAAATTTGTCCACATCCTTTCTGTAGTGGGAGGCCCAAAACTGTACTAGACACAGTACTCCAGATATGGCCTCACCAGTGCTGAAGAGAGGGGAATATTCACTTCCCTTGACCTACTGGCAACACACCTACCAGTGCAGCTCAGTATGCCATTAGCTTTCTTGGCAACTAGGGGTCAGTGCTGGCTCATATTCAGCTTATTGTCCACTGTAACACCAAGGTCCTTTTCTGCAGAGCTACTGCTTGGCCACTCGGTCCCTACCCTGTACTGGTGCATAGGACTATTCCATCTCATGTGCAGGACTTTGCATTTGTCCTCGTTGAATCTCATGAGATTCCTTTAGGCCTAAATCCTCCCATTTGTCTAGGTTTCTCTGAATCTTAGCCCTACCCTCCAGTATATTTTCTATTCCCCACAGCTTGGCAGCATCTGCAAGCTTGCTGAGGGAGTACTCTATGCCATCTTCCAGGTCGTTGATGAAGACCTTGAACAAAACTAGCTCCAGAACTGACCCCTGGGGCACCCCACTGATACTGGCTGCCAACTAGACAAGCCATTGATTACTTCTGAGCCCAATCCTCAAGCCAGTTTTCTCCACCTTAAAGTCCATTCATCCAGCCCATACTGCCTTAGCTTGCCTGTGAGAATGGTGTGGGAGACTATAATCAAAAGCCTTGCTAAATAAAAAAATAAAATCAAATCAAGATACACCACATCCAGCACCAATCAAGGTTGGTCAGGCACAGCTTGCCCCAGGTGAATCCATGCCAACTGTTCCTAAATCACTTTTTTTGTCCTCCAAGTGCTTAAAAATGGATTCCTTGAGGATCTGTTACACAATTTTTCCAGGGATTGAAGTGAGGCTGACTGGTCTGTAGTTTCCTGGGTCTTCCTTCTTCCCTTTCTTAAAGATGGGCACTATGTTTGCCCTTTTCCAATTATCTCGGATCTCTCCTGGGTCACCATGAGTTTTCAAAGATGATGGCCAACACTTCCGCAATTACATCAGCCAACTCCCTCAGCATCCGGGTGCATCCCATCCAGCCCCATGGACTTATACATGTCCAACTTTTCTAAGTAGTCCACAACTTGTTCTTTCACCAAAATTTGCCTAGTGAAACCAAGTGAGAAATGCCCTTATTGGATCAAAAAACAAAATCACAAAACAGCCCAAGATCTTTAAAGAACAGATGCCAGGTAACTCACTGTTAAAAACAAAAGCCTAGCCAATTAGGGTGGAAAGAAAGACAGGGTGGTACCCTGGAGACTAGACTCCTTCAGAAAGGCATGAAGTTTAATTGATGACAGTCTACTTCAGATACTACAAAATTAAGGTTCAAAACAATGTAGTTAAATATGACTACTATAAACAAGCTGGAAAAACAGAAGCAGCAGCTTTACCCAAGATTTGTTGTATTCTGTGTTTTACTTCTACTATAGCTTATGAAGCAGGAAACAGATGTATTTTTCTTGTTATCAGTTTATCTGGAGAATTATGCATCAAGCTGCACTTTAGCCAGGACCTAAACAAAGTATACTGGCAAAGGGAAAAAAAAAAAAAGTATAGATAAGGCTGCTGTTACCACAGCCACCTCCACCAGTGCTTTCCACCCCTGGAGGAATTCTGCATTACGAAGGGATTGACAAAACACTGAACTACAGAAAGCAATTTTACAAAATGCATTTGTAGCACTACGTTCTATTGCCTTTTGGTGCCCAACACTGCAGTTCCTTCAGACACAGGCATTCACAGTCTGAAAGTTAGGTAAATAATTGATATGATAATAGTACCTTGTTTCACTCATCTAGCCAGATTTAGAGGCTCAGTTATGTCTAATAAGAAATACTGGCATGATATTTTGGAAGCTAGCAAGAACAAAGACTGAACTACTAGCTTAGAATACCAGAAGTTTTGAATTGTTTTCAGCTTTTAAAATCAGTATGATATTCTGTCCAGTCAGTGGCAGTCATGCACACACTTAGTCTAAGTAATGCAGAACAACAGTTGTACAATAAAAATATGCAAAACACTGTTGAGGCAGGAGGCATTTCTTAGTTAGCTTTCATCTTTTAACATGAACTGTAGCGCAAGGTTTGCATACAGTAGGACTAACTCTTGAGAACAGACTGCTTCACTAGAAAACAAACATGACCCAATGGTCTTAAAACAATTCACCCAGAGTTTTGGAAAGTGATGGACTGACAACCACTTTCAGAGTAAGACTACATGCAGTATGCATCACACTGAGTTACTAGACCAAGTTTTGAATATTTTTAAAATCAATAAAGACAACTATCAAGATTAATACTAAAATGCATATTAACTTGTTTTATTGAGGCACAACAAGGCATTGCAAATAGCCCATACTTGAGGCAATCATATCAGTAGTGTAGTAAGCTGGACATTAATACAGTTTAAGGTAAGTGCAAACAATATACATTCACAGCTTTACTAGCAAGGCTACATCACAATTGATAAAGTGCCAAATTAGTGCTGATTCAGTAACCCAACTCCATGATTTCACCTTGCAAAGTAAGACCGCCACTTCCCAATAATGGAACCACGTATCTTCTGTGAAGTCAGTGTTAAGTGCAAAGCTAGTTTCCACCCCCCACCCCCTTCCCATTCACCAAGGTGTTTGGAGCAGCTTTTTTTTTTTTTTTTTGTAAACATAACACTGGATTTTAGTCCTGATAAAGGAGGTATCCCGAGAAGGTAGAATATTTCCAGCTGCTTCCATAAATGGCTCCCCGATGCAGACGTAACCAGATCTGATCCCCCTGGAAGAGCTGTAGGACTGCATGGTTACTAGCAGTTTCATGGTCTGGAGCCCCATCATTTGCATATGCTGATACTAGGACCTCTTCATTCTTCATAAGGTTCACATACAGTGGAACATTCACTGCCAACTTCAGCATGTGGAAGATGAATACATAGGTACCATTCACTGGACAATTGAACCTACCAAGCTGAATGTCAAATGTTTCTCCAAGGTTGTTCAGCAGAAGGTCAAATGCAATTGGCTGGTCTAGAGTTCCAGGGGCCAAATTAGATGTTCTAGCAGCAGAAAAGGCAACTCTCATCTGCTGGGGGAGGGGATAGACATGCACTGGTAGTATTGTGGCAGCTTGGCTTGTCACTGGCACATCGACAGGGGTGATGCTGCGGGAGTCTCCCTGCCCAGAGTCCCCACTGTTAAAGGTTTCATTGTCTCGCTCTGGACTGCTCACCTGAGAAGAATCACTCCATCCTGCTGTCAAAGATCATTAGCAATCGTAAATTTTTAGAAGTGGGACAGAATATGCTTACAACCTGCACTTCAAAAAAACCCCATCAATGCTAGGTTGTATTTTACATGCAGGTTTACTCCACATGGGTGTATTGTAGTTATTACAGACAAAGTATGTGCAAACAGCTTTATTCAATATTAACATTACCCCATCTTGCTAAAAAGAAGCTGAACAAGCATGAGTGACTTAATTGGTTTCAATCCTTACTGTTGCTTACTCCACACCCTAAAGGATTTGGCAGCAGCTGTCAATACTTAGGTGTGATATTTGCCAACTATTGCATACCACCTATAAATTTTTCAGTCAGTGTTTAAACACTTGGAGCAGAGCTCATTGATGAGAAACAAGCAAGAGTCAAGCACAAGACAAACTTTCAGAAGGAGCTATAATGTGAAAGTTATATCAGTACTGCACTTCATCTGAAACACTAGGTCCTTCCTGATAGTACCTCACTCACTAGAGTGACCCAAGTACTGCTGTCACAAGAATTTTACATGTCTAAACCTAAAGGTAAGTAGTTTATACAAGTTCTTTTTATAATGATATATAGAAGTTTATAACCAACTATTCACTCAAGTGAAAGCCAGGAAGATAATTTGATAAATCACAGGTGTTCTGTTAAACTATGGTGGCATAATAGCATCAATATAAAAATTAAAACAAAAAAACCCCACATCATTCAAACAAACTTAAGGCCAATTTTGTTTTTCTATAAAAGGAACACCAACTGTTTATTTAGCACACAGAGAAGCAGGGTTATAAAAAGTACCAGCTTCTTTAAACAGTAACTGAACAAGTACATGGTCTCAATCCTCAGCTACAAAAGAATCTTTTAGACTTCCCTGCCATCCCCCCAAAAGGGGAAGGAAGTCTGAAAAAGTGGCAGTTGTTTCACAGTCCTCCATTTTACCTGATTATAGCAAGTTCTTTCCCTCAGTTCTCATCTGAAACTTAATGCACAAGAACCTCAAATGATTTCATCAACAAATCCTTAGACAGGCTGCTGAACGATAAACTAACCACTTTTTCATGTATACAATTTTACTCTTCACAATAGAAGAAAATTGTATTATGCTTTGAACAGTCATTAAGGCTTACTTCAATTCCCACTCGCTCAGGAGCAGATGCTAGTTCCCCATCCTGAACTAAAGCACGATTATTCTTTGGATTGCTACAATGCATTCTACACTATTTTTTCCCTCCAAAAGATAGGCATTTCAGATTCAATAAGGTTGTGTTTTAGAATCCACTTGTTTGGCTTTTCTACCCAAGCCTCTAAATTTAAAAAAGTTACAGCATCCGAGTCTTTGGTGCAGAGTTACATCACATCCATTTCCTACATAAATGGTATTCTTTGTTTATTTCTGGGATCAATTTTGACAGATTACCCAAAGACATGGGCTGAAAAAAAGTGGGACTGATACAGAATTGGCACACTGAATAAATTCCTGTTGATTTACTGGAGAAATTGTTTTGTTCTGAGCAGAACTGGAGATTAGTGGAAAATCAGAGTTCTCAGTATTAACCGCCTTCCTACACAGACTCAATATTGCAGCAGTTTAATAAATGATGAGGACACCCTAGCCTGATATCCCGGAGACTCACTCTTCTTTGCTTGCAAAAAAAATCAAATTGTTGCTAGGACTTATTTTACTAATTTTTTGTTTTTTCGGTTTTGTTTAAAAAAACCAAAAACAAACAAACAACAGAGTCACCATTCTAGGTGCAATTATATACTCAGTCTTACTCCACAGTTGGGGGGGGGGGGGAACTAAATAGCCTTACCTCTTGAGTTTGCCCGAGGACCACTAATTATCCCTCCTCGTTTATAGCATTGCTGGTAATTGATATCCTAGAATGAATAAGAAGTGTTAGAGATTAGCTCCCAAATACCCATTAGTATCCATAGACCTATCTATTTACACACACCCACCCCTTTTAAGCACAGGTAATCCGCACTTGAGACTAGTTCAGAATCAGTAGGTGCTTATAAATTGACAGTGCAGAAGGTATGTCCATGGGTCTCTAGAACAATAACTCTCAGCCAGCATGCCACAGAGCCTTGGGGTGCTAGGCAGTCTTAGCACCGTTAGATGTACAAAGCTGATTTCACAAGGAAAGCCCAGAGATTAAGTAGGAATCCACAGCGTTAAAATCATGAACTTGCTAGTCTGACAAAGCAAGTCACACCTATTCTATTAATTTTCTATAGTCAAAAAAAAAATGAATAAAAAACTCTTAAGAGCCAGCATTTTCCAAGGAGTACCTCAAATCTAAAAAAAGTTGAGAACTACTGCTCTAGGCAGTAGAAAAGCGATTTAGAAGACTGGATGTAGTTTAGTGAATAGAAAAAAAAAAAACCCCCAACACTGACAAATTGCTCTAGTATGGAATCATAGGAAGATCTGCCCAGAACCTCAACTATCACACACCTTCAGACCATTCCATTCCAGGGTTCTAGTTTAAACATTTTAGCCTGAATACCCTGACAATTGATGTGTAATTGCATCTGATGCAAATAAGTCCCAAAACGGCAGATTTTAAGAAGTCAGACTTCAGCTGCAGATGAAGTATTAGAACTTGTGGTCAAAGTACAATGTGTTCCAGAGAAACATCAACCACTGCTTCAGATCACATTTAATCCAATATAAAAAGGTAATGAAGCAGGAACATGGCAGTCTGTTGGACCGTCATGACTACAAAATTCCTTAGTAGCTATATCACACATAGCTGGGAAGGCAGAAAAAGGGAATACAGTACTAAGAAGTAGGCATACCTCCCTGTAACGCAAGGAGTAAATATGTTAAATCTACAAGCTTGATTCATCTTGAATTTTAGTTTGCTCTCCTTTAAGAGAGTTTGTAGTCCTTCAACCATGCCAAAAGGATGCTTATGTTCAGGAAAATTGCAAGACAGGAAAACAATGAAGTGTGGATTAAATAATACCCCAGGCATAGGGCACAGAATAAAGACCTGTTGTAAATTAGTGATTTGATGCAAGGAGAGTTCCTTTCCTTCTTCCAAGTTGGCACTGGCCTAAACATCCCTGGTTGCTGTTACCAGACTTTAGTTGCTCAGGTCTAGGCTCTCCTCAGGTTGGAAAAAAACAAAAGCACAACACACCCAACCCACAAGACGATAAAAATTATTATTTTTTAAAACACAAACTAATACTAGAAATCAGAGCAAGAGTTCCAAATTCCTCGATGGAAACAAATATGGCTGGCAGTCTCACTATGTTCCAAAGGTCAATCCCTGGTTTTAAGCCATTTAGGGACAATAGGTAAGATCCAAGTATGGGAGTGTAACATTCTACATGAAATAAGTGCTTTAGCGTTCCAATTATGCAGATATTCAAGTGACATATTTCCATTCAACCAATTCAGTACACAATGTTTATGTAGAAAATTAGGGTTGGAAGGGACCTCGGGAGGTCATCTAGTTCAGCCCCCTGCTCAAAAAACAAATCACCCCCAACTGGATCCCACCCAAGGCTTTACCTAGCCAGGTCTTAAACTTCCAAGAATGGAGATCCTACCGCTTCTCTGGGTAGCTTTTTCTGGTGCTTTACTACTGTCCTCATGAGAAAGTTCTTCCTAATGTCTAACCTGAATTTCTACTGCTGCAACTTGAGATCATTGCTCCTTGCTTCATTATTTGCCACCACTAAAAACAGTCTAGATTGATCCTCTTTGGAATTGCCCTTCAGGCAGTTGAAGGCTGCTATTAAATCTCACTTGTCTTCTCTTCTCTGACTAAAGCCCAATTCCCTCAGCCTCTCCTCATGAGTTATGTGCCCCAGCCCCCTAAGAATTTTTGCTGCCCTCCACTGGACTCTCCAATTTGTTCACACCCTTTCTGTAGTGGGGGGCCCAGAATTGAACACAGCACTCCAGACGTGGCCCCACCAGTGCCGAACAGAAGGGAAGAAACACTTCCCTTAATCTGCTGGTAATGATCCTACAAATGCCGCCCAGTATGTGGTTAGCCTTTTTCACAAGGGCATACTGTTGGCTCATTCATTTTGTGGCAGACCAGTAGGAGTGCTCCTGCACTGAGCCACCCTGCAACAAACCACCTTCCAAGCTCTGAGTGCCTCCCTGGAGGCGCCTCATGTCCTGCCAACCCCCTTTCTGAAGCATACTCACTAGACTGGGGGTAACATTGCCACCACCCAGAGTCTGGATTGATCTTGGATGATGCCCCCTGGAAACACAGGCCTAGTGGTCCTTGAGGGTACTTCAAGAACTTGGGGTGCTTCCCCTCAGTCTGAAGCTAAATAGCGGTCTCCCTTAGTCAGCCGAACCAACAGGCCCCCAAAGCATACTCTAGACCCTCTCCCAATAAGTTTTCCGTGCTAGGTACAGAGGAAAACTTTATTTGTTATAAGGAGTATGTTTGGAATAGGATACAGGGTAGAGTAATATCAGATAAGTCCCTTAGAGCAAACAGTGGCATGGTAGCCTTTGATTACACATCTGTGTTACTGCAAGCTATATATTTAATTAGATCTCAAGCAGCTTACTCATGAATATCATCCAGAGGCAGGTAGAATTTCCTCTGGAAGCAAGCAGTTCATTCACCATGAGTTTTAAGAGAGAGCGAGGTACAGACAATCCAGCTTCTCTGACAGGTTTCATCATGGCTACTGCCCCTCCTCCTGGACAGTCTTTAACTTATATAGATCTTATGACCACATTTACCTGATCCAAGGCCAGCAACTGTTGGCTGCTAGCCAACCAATTTGAAATGCATCACTGGTTGCTGGGTAGAGTCTCTAGCCCCCTCCCTGTCATAATGGCATTGCTTAGAACAATAGGGAGTTTAAGCTCCCATCCAGGTATGTTGGGCGGTCACATAGGCAGAGAAAGCTGGTTCCTCCCCCCCCCCCACTCTGGAACATATCCAACTCAGGGTTACCTGAAGCTGATGAGGCCAGAAGTGCCTGCAATGACCATGGTAACCAAACTGTCAGATAGCAGAGTTTGGGGAAGAGACAGAAATGGCATTCCGCCACACTGCTTACTGTCCACAACTTCTAGGTCCTTTTCCGCTGAGCTACTGCTTAGCCAGTCTGTACTGGTGTATGGGACTGTTCTATTCTAAGTGCAGGACTTTTTACTTGCCCTTACTGAGCCTCAGTTTTTTTTGTGTCCAATCCTCCAGTTTGGAGAGCTCTCCGAATCTTAGACCTAACCTCCACCGTATCTACTACTCCCATCCAACTTGGTGTCCATCTGAAAACTTGCCAACGGTGCACTCCATCCCACTGATGAAGCTACTGAAAAAAACCAGCACCAGGACCAACCCTGGGGGCACTATTTGAAGCCAGCTGCCAACTAGACAGCAAGCCAAAGTTCACTACCCTTCAGCCTGATGATCCAGCTAGTTTTCTATTCACCTTAGAGTGCATTCACGCAATCCATACTTTCTTAGCTGGCTTGAAAAAGCATCATGGGAAACCATAACAAGCCTTGCTAAAGTCAAAGTGTAATAGTGTCCACTGCTTGCCCCACATCCCGAGCCAGTCACCTCATCATAGAAAGCAATCAGGTTAATCAGGCATGACTTGCCCTTGATGAACCCATGCTGACTGTTCCTAAATCACCTTCTCCAAGTGCTTAGAAATGGATTCTTTGAAGACCTACTAGACCATTTTTCTAGGCACTGAGGTAAGGCCGATTGATCAGTAGTGCCCTGGATCCTTCTCCTTCAAGATGAGCACTATATCTGCCCTTTTCCAACCATCCAGGACATTTCCCAATTTCCATAAAATTTTCAGAGACAACGAGCAGTGATTCTGCAATCACAATAGCCAGCCCCCTCAGCAGCTTTGGGTGCATAAAAGTCCACAGGACTGGATGTGATATTTCCAGCTTTTCTAAATGGTCCCCAACCTGTTCTTTCACTGTTGGCTGCTCACCTCCTCCCCAAACTGTGGTGCCAGGTGCCAGGGCCTGGGAGCTGACCTTACCTGCAAGGGCCAAGGTAAAAAAGGTACATCAGCCTTTCCGCACCCTGTCTCTAGATTGCCTTCCCCATTTAGTAAGGGACCCACTCTTTGCCAATTTTCTTGTTACTAACAATTGTAGAAACCCTTCTCATTAACCTTTACATCCCTTGCTAGCTGCAACTTGAATTGTTCTTTGGCCTTCTTAATTTCACCCCTGCATGCCTGAACAATCATTTACAACAAGTGTAAGCTGAGAGCTTCCTTTTTGTGTTTTAGCTCACTAAAATGTTCCTGGTAAAGCCAAGCTGATCTTCTGCTATCCTTCCTAATCTTCCTGCATGTCAGAATAATTTGTTCCTGTACCCCAAGTAAGGTTTCTTTAAAATTAAAACTAGGTCTCCTGGACTCCTTTCCCCCTTAAACTGGCCTTCCAGGTGACCTTGCCTATTAGTTCCCTAAAAACGCATCAAAGTCTGCTTTTCTGAAGTCCAGCGTCCTTATTCTGCTTTTCTTCTTTCTTCAGGATCCTGAACTCAATCTTTCATAGCTGCTGCTGTCCAAGTTGCCATGTACTAGCTATTTGAAGAACACCTCATTCATCTCACCCTCCTGGTTTGGTGGGCTATAGCAGACACCCACAACGTTACCCTTGTTTCTCTCCCCTGACCCTAACCCAGGGACTTTCCACAGGCCTATTGCCAGTTTCATACTGGAGCTCTGAGCAACCATACAGCTCTTTAACATAAGAAGCAACTCTTCTTCCCTGCCTGTCCTTCTTGAACAGTTCATACCAATTCAGGACCATACTCCAGTCATGCAAGCTAATCACACCAAGTCTATAGCTTCAAATCACATCATAATTCCATGACTGTGCAAGGACTCCAATCCTTCCTGCTAGGCTCCATGCGTTCACAGAGACACCCAAGGTGACTAGCCAATTGCCCTACTTCCTCAGGAAGAATGAAGAGCCCCCCCGCCCCATCTGCTGGTGCTTCCTTCCAAGTGATTTGCTTCCACACTTACCTCAGGGCTTTGATCTCAATCCCCCAGCAAACCAAGTTTAAAGCCCTCCTCACTAGGTTAGTGAGCCTATCTGTGAAGATGCTCTTCCCTCTTAGGTGGCAATCCATCTGTGAAGTGCTCTTCCATCTTTCTAGCAATCCTTCTTGGAAGAACATCCCATGGTTAAAGTCAAAGTCCTGCTGGCAACACCATCTGTACAGCAGGTACTGATCTGCAGAATGCATTCACTCCTGCATGGGCCCTTCCCCTTGACTGGAAGGATCGAGGAGAATGCCACCTGCACACCCTCCCCTGCCCCTACACCCAGAGCCCTGTAGCCAGTCCCTTTGATCGGCTAAGGGTCCCCATTGGCAGTATTAACTGATCCCCATGTAAATAAGCAGCATTAAGTAGTAGAGAGAAGTAGTACTGAGAGTCATCTAGCTATGACATCTCAGATCCAGGCAAGTAGACGACCTCCTGAGACAACAGGTCAGGTCAGCTGTTGGATGCCTCTGTTCCCTGCAGAAAAAAAAAGAGTCACCAGCCACCATTAGCCATTGCTTCCTCTTAGTGGCAGTTGTCTTGATCCTCCCAACCTTGGGGAGGCCTGGCCTCTTCCGCTGACAGAACATGCTCCTCCTCTTCTGTTGCTAGGGCTCCATGTCTGTTCTCTGAGCAAGCCACTGCAGGTGGGAATGAAGACTTTTGCTTGTGGCCTCTGGCAACAAGCTTCTACCTTCCTGGGAGTCCATATCCCTTTCCTTCTCCAGCACTGCCTCTAGCAGTCCGTCCTCTACAGTCCTGAAGAGTCTAACTCCAGCATCAAAATCTATGAACATCTCATGGCTGAGGACACTTTGGAGCCTCGCCACTTCCTTTTGTAGCTCTCTTGCCTGCTCCCTGAGGGACACCACCAGGGCACTGCATTCACACTGCAGGCACTCCATCTTACTATCACTGGATGGCCACAGCACCAAACTAGGGCCTAGGTGGAAGCTTCAACAGTGAGCCGGCCTGCCTGCATAAGCTTCAGATGCAAGAAGAGCAAGAGCAGGCAGTGGCTCTAGTATTTCAATGTCCTCCAGCCATCTCCGAGTCTCTTAAATCCACTGCCTACCCGCCATATGCCTTTCTCCAAGCAAAAGTTCCGCAGCAAACTCCCCTGAAGGTGCCCGTTGGTTGCTTCCTGGTCCCAAAAAAGTCCCCTTTCCCCGCCCACCCCAATAGCCTGTTTGTTTTCACCAAGCTTACAGTGACCATAACACACAGACAACTCCCTAGCAAGCTTCCCATTTGCTCTGGACTCCAGTTAAAGGAGGACCTTAAGTATTGATCTAGCTCAAGGGTCACCAACCTCCAGTATGTGTGCCAAGCAAGGCATGGGAGCCTGGGCTGGCTGCAGCTACCCAGAGCCTGGGCTGGCTGCAGCT
>NW_017728931.1:37106765-37115105 GCF_001723895.1 Crocodylus porosus
GCTGCAGCTACCCAGAGCCTGGGCTGGCTGCAGCTACCCAGAGCCTGGGCTGGCTGCAGCTACCCAGAGCCTGGGCTGGCTGCAGCTACCCAGAGCCTGGGCTGGCTGCAGCTGGGAGGATGCAAACATCTGCTCTGGGCTCCAGCATTAACTCTATACTAGTGGGGTACATGCCTGCCTCAGAGCAGACTTTGTCCAGTGGCCCAGGAGCCCAGCTCCATGTGCCTATGCATCTGGTTCTGTGTCTGTGTGTCTGCCTCATTTGTCTCTTCCCTCCCCCCCAATCTCATTCTATTCCTTTTTTGTTGAGCTTATTGCAAAGGCAACATTTACAATTATTAAAATATCCCAATATGCAGCGTACCCTGGCTGAGTCATTAGTCTAAGCCAGCAGTCAGTAAACTTTTCTAGTGGCAGGACAAGATAGCTCAGGTCTGAGGTGGGCCAGAGCTAAGACCAGCCACCACCATATTTCTCCCTACTGCCCCCCAGTGACACGGCAAGAGAAAGCTCCTTGCCACCTCATCACAGCACAATACAACATGGTGCAAAGCACCAGCTCTGTTGGCTAGACCTTATGGCTTTGCGGACCATAGGTTGCTAACCCCTTGATCTAGACAAGAGATGTTAGCCCCTAAAGCACCTCTTTAATGCTTTTAGAAATAAAAAAAAAAGTGTTTTGGGGCTTTCTACTTGGAAAATGTACTAATATTACATAGTCAATAGTAAAGTAAGTTAGAAAAAAAGATTTTGCATACTATTAGCTTTCGTAACTACTATAGGCTTCCTTATGACATCAACAGTGCTATTTGACCCTGCTACAGTACCATATGAATGCTGCTATACTGCTTTTGGTTTAGCAGATAGTCCTGATGGATCAACATGGACTGTTTGGGGCACAAGAGAGACATGCCCTTAGAACAAGTAGTCCCCAGGCATTAACTAACTAAATTATACTTTACACAAACAGGACAACCTCAAAAATGAAGATACATAGCAGAAAGACTCCTTTTTCCAAAATCTCCTGGAAGGAGAAGTTTAGCCAAATGAAAGTCTAAATCTTACAGGATTTAGATCAGAGACCACCATGATTCTACAGCTCACGGCGGAAAACCTTAGTTAAAATTATTTTTACTGTAATTGCTGCTTTCACCCTCACTGAAAAACATGAAACAGAAGGGGAAAGCAGTTTATATAGGTAGTTCTCATACTACCAACAAATCCCAACAGTGATGCAAGACTGAGATTGTGAAGTGCATGTATCCACTGCCACCTGGGGTTTGGAATATTTTGGAGTGTACCATGATAACCTGAAGATTATAGATTTTTTTAAAATGGAGAAAGCTAGACATCTATTGAGCAAGAATTAAAAAGAGCTGACAAAAAACAAGCCAACACCACACATTCCTGGACAATCATTCCCACGGACTGCTGACAGTCTTAGACCTGCTAGGCTCAACCTAGTCTTTGAATACTAGGGAATTTCCAGAAGATGAGAATGACTTAATGTTATGCCACTATTTAAAAGAGTGAGTGGGATGACTACTACCACCAGTAAACAGCTAGAAAGGTAAGAGAAACAGAAGCCACTTGAATGCCACACGCTTTTATTCTTTACAGCATCCTTCTGAAGTGAAAGTCATGCTTGATGCATTCAGCTAGTAAAAACAAGCCACAGAGACTTTTCTGAAGTGTGCATCTTGGTACTGCATGGAGATGCCAACTGACAAAAAATCATCACTATATAGGGCCTGTTAAATAGATCAAGAGCTGGCTAATCAAGATATGTCAAGAAGATTCTCCAGCTCAACATCTGGGAAGTTTTATTCAGATTTTACTTGTGTCAAATTACTGCAGCACAAGGGTGACATTTAGTGGCCTTTGATGGACAGATGGCTAAACTAAGGACTTAAAGGTCCTTTCTTGTCCAAGTCAATGCATCAATAGCCATTTCCAAATGGAGAGAGAAACAGTAATGGCAAGACTTGGTTAAAAAAAAAAAAAAAAAAAAGTGTTCATGGGCATCTTGACTAGATAATTTCTAGCCCTTCAACATCCAAGTAGGATCAGTGTGTCCAGAGGACAACACTCTTAGGTACTCACCTATAAAGCAGTCCCTTATCTCTGAAATTTCAATTCAGACTGATTTGGAATCATTCTCCCACAAAATCTTGCAATTATAGATCAGTCAACCCTGACTAGTTTATGACCAGAAACATTTAACACCATCCAGCCTGGAATAGCCATGTTCCAACATCAAATAGAAATTCCTATGGGGAAAATTCACAGGGAAGTAAGCCTAGACATAAGACTTTCACTTATTCCGACTAATTCTTCAGTCCCTTCCACCACAGACTAAAGCAGCCAGGCTTATCATAGCAGAGTACAAAGTTTTAAAACAGCAATTAAAGAAGCATAAAACAGTGACACCCCACACAGGCACCAACTCGTCCTCTCATCTGCTTCTGATAGTCTGTATGGTATGGTAAGCCTTGACCTTTGAGAATCAGGTAAAACATAGCTAGAAGTAACTTCAGAAGGTCAATAAGCTCTACCCAAGGTAAAAGTCTCTCCGGTGGGAGTGTTATAAAAATCACTGAACCAGGGGAGAACAAAAAGCTACCTCAACAAACATCTGACATCTAAAAAACAAACTACAGGACCTGGTGCTCTTAGCAAAATCAGTTACCATGACATCCACTAGGAGAATAAACAGTGGACAGGCAGTGCAGCATGTTTAGAGCTTCAGCAGCAATTTTTTGGTAAACACAGAGAAAAATGGAGAAGCCAGTTTGGCAGAGAGGATTTTCTCAGTTTGCTGCTCACAAAACTAAGGAGAAAAATCAGAGACTTGAGGTCAAAAGATGACAGTGACCATAAACCTGACAGTTCAAGATCCTATGAATAGGAAAGAGCAGAGCAGCAGAAAAAGCAGAGTAACAAACCAAGGGAACTAGTGGGTAGGCTGCTACAGGAGGTAAGTTGAGGGGAAACAGGAGTCCAGGAGAACTGGCTGTACTGTGGGGAAGCAATATTAAAAATTCAAAGGTTGGCTATTCTGAGGCAAAAAAAAGTAAGTGCAGCAAGAGGTAGGCCTAGCTCAACAGCAACACTCTTTGGCAAAGGGCAAAATAGTGCCCATCTATAAGAAAGGAGAGGAAAGAAGATGCTTCTGGGAACTACAGGCCAGTTAGTCTGACCTTCAAACATGCTCCATGACCTTTTTCAGGTTATCAGGGAGTCTATTTCTGAGCATTTAGAGAAGGTGATCAGGAACAGCCAGGAGCAAGTCATGCTTGACCAACCTGCCCTTCTCCTATTAACAAGGTGATGAGCTTTGATTTGTGGGGAAGGAAGGAAAAAAAAAAGTTAGTGAATGTGATGCATTTGGACTTCAGCAAGGCTTTTGATGCCGTCTCCCATGACATTCCAATAAATGTAGCTTGGGAGCAAACCTACCAGTTTCTCATTTAAACACTAAAGCAACCAAGCCATGACTGGAGAGCTTCATTGTGCAGGAAGCTACTGAAAGGCAAAGTCAACCCTTACCTTCTGAGAATATGGTATTCCAGAATAATCTCTACTGGGGAACTGCAGCTGGCCATAGTTACCATTAACTATGGAAGGTGATCCTCTGTAAGCATCAAAACCTATTCAAATACAGGACTTAAAATTAAAAAGAAATCAGTTTACCATTCTAGGATCAAAATAACATTTTCTTCCTTTTAGGCATCAGTTCAATTTTAAAGCAGTTTATGAAAATGCCTACATAGTTTACTCCTTACCATTTCAGAACAGCTTAGTTTTGAATTCAAAGAATTGCCTAACATTTTTGACATCTGAATTCCAGTTCTTTAATAGCACATTTTAAATTTAAAATTTATCCTAAATACAGAAATTAAAAAAAGACATTAGTCTTAGTTCATAATACGATAAAAATACTCCCATGTCTAGGTGTTACAGTCAACACTAGTCTTCCCATAAAAGAAAGGGTGTGTTGTCAGAGGTGCAGGATTTTAATCCTTTCTATACACCTAACGCTAAGGAAGTTATACTGATACAAGTGCTGCAATTGTTTTATTAAAATGTTTAGGTACTGCTACTACATTGATGCTCGTTTATAAATGAGCACAATCAGGTACTGGTAACAGCAAAAGCAAAGCAATACCAGGACCTCAATAGGCTCCTTCAGAACAGCTACAGAGGAGTCAGCCTTTCAAGCAGATTAGAAATGTGCGATTTATTGTGCTTCAGGAGACTGAACAAGGTGCCCATTGTGCCAACCCCTTATAGGGCCATGCTCTAGTTAAAGGTACTAAATACCCTTCAGGCTAGAACTGGCCCAAAAGCAGACCTTCTCCTCCAGTTCTTGCCACCATTTTAAACAGCCACCAATTTGCAACTACTTTAAAACTTATCAGGAAGAAGTTTGATTGCAGACAGACCCAGTATAGCCCCTCCTATACTTTGTTCTCCCTGCCTTCATTACCAAAACAGGTGGCTCACTAATCTCAGTCAAATGAGTCACCACATGAACCCCCACTCTGTCACTGCTGCTGAGCCTCTTCTCCCTCTACATTTGTGGTTGCTACCAAAGGCCAACAGAACCAGGATAGGGAACATGTTGCTTTACCATCAACCTCACTATAAAATTCTGAAAAGGGAGTTTCCCCTCTGCCTCAAGAGATATGGGAGACATCCATATTCCCACATCCCTTCGAGTAGAAAGAAGTACCTGAAGCTAGAAAATGAAAGAGCGAGAATTTGAAAAGGTTTAAGAGGAAGTACCCAAATACGAATGGGAGTGGGGCCACACCCAGAAGAGGATACATCTGTAAAAAAAGAGGTAAGGCATACACAGGAGAGGCCAACTTAAACTCAACTAGCAGACAGAACTGGGGTTTCATGAATGTATTGTTTGTCAAGTCGGAGACAGGATTTGAGAAACAGGTACTGGGTGTACTAACAAGACTGAAACAGTTTATTGCCCATGAACCTTTACATCTCACTCCTAGATTTTAGCCATAAGAGTATGTTAACCTTCACCACAGAATTAGTCCAACAGTTTTGCTCTAGTCTGCTGTGTGGCAAGCTCCAATGTCCCCTTTAAAGTACTCTGCTACCCATTACTAGAAATGCTAAATGAAACATTGCAAGAGGAATTTAGGGCAATATCTTTTATTGAATCAACAGCATAAGTGGAATAGAGTTAAGCAAGCTTTTGAATGCGAGACATTTTTCATCATTAGCATATACTGTACTGGTTTCTTTTGGCATACAAAATTTTTCCTCCTACTTCTATATTCCCCTACCTCCACAGGAATTTATCCTTTCCATAAGTAGGTTAAATAAAGAATATACATACCTTTGTATCCACCAGGGGAGCGGTATGAATTGGCTAGTGATCTCCCACCTCTGGTAGATCCTCTAGCAGACCCACGACTATTGAGATAAGGCTGAGCAGGTCTGGGGATAACATTAGTCTGTGCTGGGTAAAAGGCAAGACTACCATTGCTGACAGGAACAACTCCATCAGGCTGATAATTAACTGCTTAAGACAAAAAGCACAGATGAATTTAAAGTTTAGATATAGCAATTCATTACAGCATTTACTTCAGAAGTTCTCTGTACTAAAAGCTTAAAGTTGGATTTGGTTACCCTTAAACCACTAAGCAGTTTTATTTTATTTCCAGTCCCAGAGAGTTCTTTTCATTACTCTACAGAAGGCTGATCCATGCTTTCTCCCCACTGACCTAATGTAGGCAGCACTAGTACCAAACTGCTAAACCCTCACTCAGAAAATTGGGATCAATCTATACTGCACAAATATGCAGGGGGAAAAACATAATATACAACAGGACAGAATGGATTATATTCAGTAGGTCAAGTTTATCCACTTTTTGAACAATGAGCAGCTCATGGAATAGGAGCCTGAACCCCAACCACTCTTGTAGAATATACCGTGTATACACTTTGACCTTCAGTCAGTGTTGAGCTCCTGTGCTGAGGAAGGTAATCTGGATAACGTACAGCAAGCCCAGTTTCCTTTAAAGTCAAGTCAATTCCACCTGGTGCAAGCCCTACATTGCTAGTAGCAAGCATTCCTGCTAAGAGTTTCCTGGTACTGATAGATCACCATTAAAAATGCTTCAGAAACTGTGTAGCCAAACTATGAAAAACACTTTAATGTACAGACCTTTTTACTACGAATCACTGGTGTTACTGGAATGATTTTAGGACTGCAAAAGGATTACATGGCATAATACCCTACATTAGTCCTCTAAACTTAAACTGAGCTGAAAGCAGAAACCCACATTAGATAGCATTGGGGGGGTGGGAAATGGGAATGGGAGAGAATAAAAAAGGCAGCACAGTACCAAAGTTCCCCCTTGTTTGTGGATTGTGTTCATGACTTCTTTTTTTTTTAAAAAAGATTTCACAGATTCATGTGTAGGGTCAGAAGGGACCTTGTAGATCTTCTAGTCCAACCCCCTGCTCTGGGCAGGACATAAAACTGGGCTTAAGTGACCCCAGCCAAGTAAATGTCAAGCCTCCTTTTAAAAGACCCCCAGGGTAGGAGCCATCACCACTTCCCTTGGAAGTTGGTTCCAGATCCTAGCCCCCCCTGACTGTGATGTAGTGCATTCTAATGTCTAGTCTGAATCTACTCTCTAGCAACTTATGGCCATTATTCCTTGTTACTTCAGGAGGTGCTTGGGGGAACAAGGACTCTCCCAAACCCCACTGGTCCCCCCTCAGCCTTCTCTTGTGAAGGCTGAACAGGTTAATGTCTCGTAGCCTCTCCGCATAGGGCCTGCCCTGCTGTCCTCAGATCATGCAAGTGGCCCTCCTTTGGACCCTCAATGCTGTCCACATCCCTCCTGAAGTGCAGTGCCCAGAACTGGACACAGTACTCCAACTGCAGCCTGACCAGTATCGCATGGAGGGGGAGGATCACCTCCTTGGCTCTGCTTATGATGCATCTGTGGATGCATGACAAGGTACAGTTAGCCCTACTGACCATGTTCTTGCATTGTTGACCCATGTTCATCTTGGAATTAATGACTCCAAGATCTTTTTGCTACTGTGCTTTTGAGAAGGGATTTCCCAGCCTATAGGTATGCTGCTGGTTCCTACGGCCCAAGTGCAGCACCCTGCACTTGTCAGTATTGAATCCCATCCTATTGTCATTTGCTCACCCCTGTAACCTGTCCAGGTCTTTTAAGTGGCTGGGGATATTAGTACTTAGCAGATTTTTAGATAGACAATAAGCTCCCATTTAGTCTTTTAGCTTAGAGCAGTAGTGCTCAATTTTTTGCCCTGGCAAGCCAGATAGGTAGTATCCAGTCTGTCCACAGACTAGATCTGGCCTATGATCCCAATCTTGTGCCTGGAGCAGGTGCTGTCTGGCCTCATCCAGCCACAGGGAAAAGGGTCAGGCTGCAGCCAGGACCTGTATGGGGAAGGGGGTTTGGCCCAGCTCAGCTCACTCTCAAAGGGTTTGGAAAGTCTGGTAGTGGGGAAGGGTGGCAGTATTAGTTTTCAGGGTTCCCTGCCATCAAGTTTTCCCGACCTGTGGGGAACCTTTCAGGACAGATACCATAGCTTTGTAGGCAAGAGGTTTAAGCCCCCTTGCTTAAAGTGTTTAGACTCAGAAATTAAAGCATCTTTCTGCCTCACATTTGTTGCTGGCTCACAAGATAAGAGCATGGTGCTTAAACCATATTTTATTGGTCCCTTAATGAATGTAATACTACAGCATCTTTGTCTTTGCCCAAATCAGATTTATGGCGGAATTCTCATTAACTTGACTGAAACCAGATTCTACACTGTATATCCATTTGTCTAGCTTCCACATTGTACTTCCAACTTCTTCCCCCTCCCTACTGTCAGACCCTGATCTTCCTGACCACATGAAGTGAGGGGTAAATCTGAAGAGTGTGACTTTGAAATAAATATCCCTGTAGTCTGAAACGGGCACAGACAAGTTACTCTGAGTACTCATCTAGAATTGATGCATTTTACTTCTTTTGAAACTGCTGCAAGTTGGTACAAATTTGCCACAACCACACTTAAGCAGCACTTTTTTTGTACCTACATATGGGAAAAAGGGGTCATCACCAGGGATGACTATTCTGCAGTCGCTCAGGGATATAAGGAGCAGTTAGGAAGGCCAAGGCAGAGATGGAATTAGGGCTAGCTTCCCAGATTAAGGACAATAAGAAGTCTTTCTTTAAATACATAGGGGGCAAAAAGAAGGTCCCGAGTAATGTGGGGCCCTTGCAGGACGTGATGGGAAACTTGGTCGTCACACCAGACGGCAAAGCTAACATGTTTACC
>NW_017728931.1:37116340-37120143 GCF_001723895.1 Crocodylus porosus
TTTGACCCCAATATTATTTCCTGCCATGGCAGGGGGTCAGACTAGGTGATCTACTCAGGTCCCTTCCGACCCTAGAAGCTATGAAACTATATATAATACTAATTATGCATGATATTAGTCCAAAGCCAAAAAGCTCACAATTCATCAGGCAGCTGATTGGGCTGGAACGCGACAGTCCACAGCATTTCAAGCCACAGTAACACCACAGCTCAGCACTTCAGTATGCATGTACCCTAGGATACTCCCCCAAAAGGAACCATGTGCTAATTATCTCCCCATTCATGACAACACCTGGTTCCAGTCACAAGACCTGTGATCCTCCAACAGTATGTGCAGATGAGGTACAGGGCAACCCAGTCCAGTTTTACCTCATGGAGGGTGGGGACACTAATCATATGCACCACAGAGAGGAGACACCAAGGATACTGGGCAAATTTTTTGGGGCCCCCTTTGGTGATGTTTGCCAGATATTTAAGGCTGGTGAAGAAACAGGAATCACTGGAAATGGGAAAGAAAGGTGCAGCTTAACTGTGGGAGTGAAAAAGAAATCAAAGTGTGCACAATGTAGTGGCTCACTATGACTTGAAGAGTCAGTGCCAAGGGGGACTGCATGCAATGGGTACTACTACAGTTTATTCAGATGGGCTGCACTAACTTATTTGCGGTAGGTTCCCCATCAGTATGTTTATCCCATACAGGCCCTGCGTTTTGTAGTCATGATCTGTGTTGGCTGCATTTAAATCAACTTCACAGTTGGTTTCCACTGCTGAGCACATGCTGTTTTTGGTTGGAGTTTAATGACCAACAGTGTAGCTAATTAGGTTTCTTTGTATGTCAATACAAGACAACTAAGCATTTCTCCTCTCCTCCTATACTGACTGGGGGAACCTCCTCTTATACTTGAGTAAATATGGTAGCTCATCGTTTACAAAACACCTTTTAATAACTTGAAGTGCAGTTTTACTGTGAAGAGACTGCAGAGTTACAGCTGCTTGCTCCTGCTTTTACTCAAGCCAGTTTGTTCAACTTAAAAAAAAAAAACCCACAGTAAAAAAAGCTTAGACTACTAGCTCTCGCTGGGTATAAAAACCAAGTCACGCTCTTCACAAAAATTACGAGAGCTGGAGCTTTTAATTGCACTCATGTGTATAATTAATAGCATGAAGATTCAGATTTATTTGCTCATTTTACTCCATTCAAGGACACAATGGATAAAATTACTACAAAGCAGTAAAAAAGATTTTCCATTAGCTACTCAATACACCCATGGAAAGAAGTCAGCTGATTAGCAGATCAGTTTGACACTCCCTCTGCAACCTGAAGTGACACTAAAAATATAGCCATATACAAGCAGTTCTCCTTACCTGTTGGCAAAGTTTCTTGTGAAACTGAGTTTTGCTCTGTAGTATGAGTAGACTGTAACTGGCATTGAGGAGGAGTTTGTGTACTTGCTGTAGAAAAACTCTGGTTATAACCCGCAGAGTATGAAGAGTCTTCTTTTATTTCCTGCTCTTTACGTGGAGGCAGGGGTGCATTCACTTTAAATACCTGGAAAAAACGCAACATGTTAGCAAAATATTGAAGAGACTATTGTTTACATGGATTACAGAAAGACTCCAGCCAGGTGCATTAGCGTTCTGCACTAATGTGTCAAAAGCTAGCACAGGGAGCACCTAAAGTGCACAGATTAGGAGAGAGAAACAAGTACTCTTAGATTTACAGAGTGGACACTGACTTCTGACTGAAGTCACTTAGCACAACCTGGAATTTAGCTCAGATTTCTGGACTCCTGGTTCATGGGAGCATCTTCCCTCTTCCATCCTACTTTAAAAAACAGATTATTCCCAGAAATACTTGACCAAAATGTTCCATATACTTAAATTCTGGCCAATAAAAGCACAGCACAACTTCAGGTAACAGCTTGACTACTGGGATCCCAGCAGCATCCTGGATTAAAGAATTTACTTGGGAGTCCTAAACACATGAATCTTTCAGGCCTTTACCACCACAAGCATGTTCTAACCAGACCAGCCACTTCTAGAAAAAGCACAGCATAAGTGGGTAGTACTTCCAGGATTGCTACCAACACATGCTGAGGCTTGGTGCTATTGCTGTTAAAGCCCCTTGCAACAGTTTTTGGCATCCTAAAAAATGCCACAGGTGCTGCATTCAGCAAGTCAAGCTGCTCAACTGGTTACACCAAACTAAGAAACCACCTTCAATTCTACCCTCTGAGTAGCTGCATGCCAGGTATGTATTCACAATACTAAGTGTTGAAAACTATTTGGTTTGCCAAAAGGAAAACCAATGCGCTTTGTGTATAGAAGGCAAGCCATATACTTCATATAGAAAACAAAACCTTTTGTCATCCATATGAAGTTGTCTTTTTTTTGGTATCAAAGCACGTAGGCCAAATTTCAGGATGGGAAAGGCTGAAAGCAAGAACAAAAAAAAAGAAGTCACAACGCAAGTGAGCTGTACAACAATTCTGAGAAGAACTAGTCAAGGACATTCTACTATAGACAACTGGAGGCAAAAAAGCTTGGGTAGAAGTACCCGACTGTAAAACCTAGGCCCAGATCACCGATGCATGGTTAGCATTTGATACTTGACTTCAAACTTCAAAAATGTGCGCTCAAGCTAGTTTTCAGTTCACCATGACCATTTCAGGGCAATTCTGGCATCTCTGACAACTTCACAGAATACTACTAAAATTCTTGTCTCAAGGATTGTAGTCCTAATTTTTCTGCACTTCTCTCCTGCATTAATTACTCATCATCTATTTGAATACAAAGAGAACCATCATATCTATATTACACAACCAGTAAGTGGTCCTTTGAAATTTTTCTGCTTATAGTACACGAAGTTGCCATCCTGCTATTCAACTTTCTAAAAAGCAAGCATCAGATTTGGGAGTCTCTACCAAGTGTGATTTGCACTTACTCACATAATTCAGAAATTTTGAGCATACCCCAGTCAGGGAGGAAGGCCAGAATCTCTTCTACCCTTTGGACTGGCCCCTTCAGCAATCTAACCATAAAGAAAAAAAAAGTGCTTTGTATAGAAGGGCAATGTGTAAGTATTGTTGCTAGACAGACCATGACAGAACCAAGTGAAAGTTCAAGTTTAAGAGTGGTATAACCCAATAAATGTTGAAACTAGTACTACACAGGAAAAACTGCCAATCTAAAAAACTACACAAATAAAAAGCCTCTTCCACTTTTGTTTTAAGTTTATTTGAGGCTTTCCTGATTTGGAGCAGAAGGTTTTGAATGTTTTAGATTAAGATATTTCAAAGGACTGACAGCTCCCAGGCTGCTAGAGGCAATGATGAAATAAAATTTGGGTGTAGGATCTAGCCAGTTTGGAAGACAGACAAGCAGAGTGACAGAACTATTAAAACTCAATAAGATTGAAATACCTGAAGTACCTGACCCATCCCAGGACTACCATGACTAAGCATCTTACCAAGTTTCTTCAGAACTTATGGGGATTAAAGATGAACAGTTATTAGTCCTTTAAAGGATAAGACACATCTACTGGAAAGAAGCAGTTTGTATTTGTTCCATTACTCTACTTTTGAAATATACTGCGAACACCAGGCCCTTGACTGAACACTTGCTTAGACTAAAAAGACCCACAGGCAGCATGCAGAGCTGAAAGCTATGGCACCATGGACTGAATCCCACCAGCAGGCCATACTTTTGACACTGTTAATATGAAATCCTGACTTGAAAAAGTAGTAAAGAGATGGTTACCAAAGGATGAAGAAAGTGAGTCTTAAGCAGCTGTCAGGATTAAAA
>NW_017728931.1:37121798-37140250 GCF_001723895.1 Crocodylus porosus
TACCCGACTGTAAAACCTAGGCCCAGATCACCGATGCATGGTTAGCATTTGATACTTGACTTCAAACTTCAAAAATGTGCGCTCAAGCTAGTTTTCAGTTCACCATGACCATTTCAGGGCAATTCTGGCATCTCTGACAACTTCACAGAATACTACTAAAATTCTTGTCTCAAGGATTGTAGTCCTAATTTTTCTGCACTTCTCTCCTGCATTAATTACTCATCATCTATTTGAATACAAAGAGAACCATCATATCTATATTACACAACCAGTAAGTGGTCCTTTGAAATTTTTCTGCTTATAGTACACGAAGTTGCCATCCTGCTATTCAACTTTCTAAAAAGCAAGCATCAGATTTGGGAGTCTCTACCAAGTGTGATTTGCACTTACTCACATAATTCAGAAATTTTGAGCATACCCCAGTCAGGGAGGAAGGCCAGAATCTCTTCTACCCTTTGGACTGGCCCCTTCAGCAATCTAACCATAAAGAAAAAAAAAGTGCTTTGTATAGAAGGGCAATGTGTAAGTATTGTTGCTAGACAGACCATGACAGAACCAAGTGAAAGTTCAAGTTTAAGAGTGGTATAACCCAATAAATGTTGAAACTAGTACTACACAGGAAAAACTGCCAATCTAAAAAACTACACAAATAAAAAGCCTCTTCCACTTTTGTTTTAAGTTTATTTGAGGCTTTCCTGATTTGGAGCAGAAGGTTTTGAATGTTTTAGATTAAGATATTTCAAAGGACTGACAGCTCCCAGGCTGCTAGAGGCAATGATGAAATAAAATTTGGGTGTAGGATCTAGCCAGTTTGGAAGACAGACAAGCAGAGTGACAGAACTATTAAAACTCAATAAGATTGAAATACCTGAAGTACCTGACCCATCCCAGGACTACCATGACTAAGCATCTTACCAAGTTTCTTCAGAACTTATGGGGATTAAAGATGAACAGTTATTAGTCCTTTAAAGGATAAGACACATCTACTGGAAAGAAGCAGTTTGTATTTGTTCCATTACTCTACTTTTGAAATATACTGCGAACACCAGGCCCTTGACTGAACACTTGCTTAGACTAAAAAGACCCACAGGCAGCATGCAGAGCTGAAAGCTATGGCACCATGGACTGAATCCCACCAGCAGGCCATACTTTTGACACTGTTAATATGAAATCCTGACTTGAAAAAGTAGTAAAGAGATGGTTACCAAAGGATGAAGAAAGTGAGTCTTAAGCAGCTGTCAGGATTAAAACTGGACTCAAAATACAATACTAAAGCCAACTACAATACTACAATTTTATTGTATTAAGTGGCTCCAAAGACCTGAGGCTGACAGTAATATAAAACAAGCAAGGAAACAATGCAAAGGAAAACTTCTCTTGGGAGTGCTCCTGTCAGACAAAGAGAACAGATATCTTAGCATTCTTCAGTGAAGAAAGGACCTCACCCATTGTAGAATTAGTGTTCACCACCCTCACCAATAAAAGGCCCCAGCTGTGGCCTGGACCTCCCAAGCACTAGGGCCAGCAAGCTTCAAGTCATAAAGGTAGCCTTGTATGCAACACTGTCAGATAAACTTAGAGCTGATGGGATGTTTAGAGAGACCCCTATGGAAGTGGTAAGAAGAAAAATCAAAGACCTGATCAAGCCTATAGTAGAATCAAAGCAGCCATTAATGAAAGGTATTTGAGAAATGTCACTTCACTGGCAAGAAGAACAAGTCCCCTCCACTTATACAAACAGTCCTCCTTAAATCACTTGTCTTTCAAGGTTTAGAAGTGCCTCAAAGACTTGTCCAGGCTAGTCTACATTTTTTTTTTTTTTTTTTCAAAAATAAAAAAAAGGAGATCCTAACCTAGGATGAACAGAAGATGCAGGCCTGCAATAACTTGGTTGCACATCCCAAAACAGCTGAGCTGAAGCTGATAAGGAAGCTGTATCATGGGGTACTGGACTACATTCAAGAAAGGGTTTCTTAAGGTGAGTAGTCAGACATGATGAAGAAAAGTTTTGCGTTTGAAAGTTTGTTTAACTATCCCAACTATGCAATTGGTCCAATAAAAAGATTAAGCCCTAAGAAATCCATGCTCTCACATTTTTTTTTTTTTTTACGTATATTTTTTTCGTCCTGTCCCTGGGGCAGGGGGATGGGCTCAAAGATCTTCTGAGGTCCCTTCCAGCCCTAATGTCTATGAAATCTATGAACCCCAGGTAGTTCCTTACTAGTAAAGTTCTCTCAAGGCTCCCTCCATAGGGTACCACAATAGGAATCTGCTAGAAATATCATTTTAGGAGGGCTGCTCTAATTTATCACATCTATTTGGAGAATGCAGAATAGGGTCTCTCTTTCCTCTAGGAAAGATAACTAGAGCATCTAACATTAACAGCACTGAAGTTTCACAAGAGGGGAAGTTTTGATCTGCAGTAATATGACAAAATCAAGATCTGCCAAACCACTGCAGGTAGTCTAGGTTAGAAATCTTGCCATTAGACCAAGGACTATTTTTTTGGGGGGGAGGGGGGGGGAAGAGGGTTCCATCTTGTTGTCACAGAAGGAAAATCAGAATATTTCTCTCTACTTCTGGATAAAGGTAGGACAACAAAAGGCAGCTCAATGAGTCTTTTGGGAGGTGCACACTTAATCTCATACACACTGTGAGCATATATATCCAACTTCTGTTCTAGATAATCATTTAAGTACAGTTTTCATTGATTCCCAGGTTTTCCATTCCCTTTACATGGCTTCATTGCCACACTCCTGCAGCAACAAAAATCAGTCAGCTGGATTCCCACCTGGCGGAAACTAGGACTAAAAACCGCTTCATTTCAGGTATGGCAAATAGAGCACAAAGAAATAACCCCTCTGGGTTGGCCAGGAATTCAAGGTGCTTGTGTTAGAAAAATCAGATTAGCTGTGAAACAGTTATTAGGAAACTTTAAGCCACTAAAGCACGCAATAAAATAGAAATCAGCATAAGCCAAGATGCACTAGTGTGCAATTTTGATCCCATATAGCAATTGCAGAACAGCTTCTCAGCTCAGGAGATGGGTTACTCAAACAGGGTTGACCAGCCTGTGGCACAGGTACCACAAGTGGCAAAGGCAGCCTTTGTACACAGCATACAGCTGATTCTGGAGGGGGCAAAGAGAGTAGCACAAGGGGAACAGCCAAAAGAAGTCTGAACATCAGATCAGTTAGGGAAAGGGAACTGAAGTGGCACTTGGGCAGGGTGTGGGGACAGTTTCTGACATGCCTACCAAAAACGGTTGCCCCCACCACTCCAAAATCAGCAGTTCTTTTCTGGCATTAAAGAGATCAACTTTAATGCATGTAATCAGTTTCTGTAGCCAGGATAGCTGATTTCATAGTTTTAAAAGGCTGAAGTAACAATCTATAGTTAAGACTAGTCATGAATGATTTTTCCATTTAGCTTTAGAATTGCACACTTACAGTCTGCATAGCTTGAAATGGAGCTGCAGTTATTGTAACAGAACTGCTGCTTGCAGGAGGAGACTGAAAGGTTTGCCCCTGTGGTACTGGTGACATGGAGGTGCTTGATGTAGGCAATGGTGACTGCGACTCACTTGACAGAGGAATAGTTGCCTGAGAGACAAATATGAAATGGAGAGGTCACTTGATAGTTATCAGGCGGTAACAGAAGCAGTTAATTTGCTGTAAAGCCTAGACTGTCAGAAGTCAGCAGTTTCTGCAGGATGACATTTGGACATAGCAAAGCAACAAAATAGCTTTTGCTTACAATTTCAAATCTTGCTGTGCATCCTCAGCAATCAGTACTTCTATTGCAGTCTCTGCCGACTAAGCGAAAGTACATCTATGGACTACTAGGCATACACCAGCTATTGTAATAATTTCATAGTAAAGCAGCAAAAAAAGTTTTGCCACAACTGAAACTTCACACTGATATAGTTTCTCAGAGTTCCAAGTATGCCATAAGCTGGGGGGAAAGGGTTCCTTAATCTAAAGTGGCTATCTGTAAAGTAAATTCTACTCCTACCCAAGAGGTGCACCTCTTAAGTGGTCTGCATTACAGCATAGATTAATGATAGCCCACTTAAGCCTTGGTATTTGTGGCTACAAGATCTTTAAACCTTGTTTTCGTCAATTCAGCACTAAAAAAAAAAAAAAAAAAAAGTTAGAAGAATGGTTAGCAATACTATTAATACAGAGGCAGGTAGAACATGAGTCCAATGAAGTTGAGGGTTTGCAGCTATTAGAAAGGCATTATAGCAGCCAACTATAATATATTTAGCTTACAGAATAATTTAGACATTATGCAGTGTTATTTATTGATGCTACCCAAATTATTCTAACTAATGTAATCTTAATGAAGTACATCCGTTTCTCGTGTTTTAGTTTACCTGCGTAACTTCAATTTTTTGGGGAATCAGCGGCTCAGAGATGCGTGAACTTGTCTGATACAGTGGCTGAGGTGAAGTATATTTCTCAGTCTCTTGAGAAAGGGGTACCGATGCCTGAAGAAGTAGAAGAGCCAGTTAATATTAAATTCTGTTACTGAACAAATGCTGCAAAGAACAGTGAAGTTTAGCTTGGAAAAGAGTTAGGATGCTGTTAGGGATCAATGGTAAGCAAGTCAGGCTTTGTTCCATCTACATCCAAGCAGATTTTGTAGGTACAAAAGACAGCCCCTTCCATAAGATGACAAACTGGGAGCTATAAAATTTTAGCAGGGGATTTGTTTGGGATGTTTCATTGCCAGTATAATCCTTAGAACAGTGCTCTCCAAATTTTTGATCACGCACCCCTACCAGTAAAAAAAATTTTGAGCTCACACCCCCAATATATGTACATTTATATAAATATAAATAGAAGTTCTAATATTTTCTTCCCACACCCCAATGGATAGTCTTGCACTCCGCTTTGGAGACCACTGCCTTGGAACACAGAACCACAGACTGGATTTGTTTGGAAAATTTTAGTCAAGATTGACTACAACTAGATTTCAGGTCTTAAGACTTTCCAGCCTTTTGACAAGCTGCAACACTGTCATACTGTGGAGCACAGACTTGCCTTGATGTTAGATTGTGATTTTTCACTGCGTCAAGTCTTTGGAAGTAATTTTACTTGACTACAGTAGCTAAAATCTGGTAGTAACATCCTTACTGCTCTCACACAGCACTTTAGATTGGTGCAAGTACAGTTTCATCCTGGTCTTGGACAATTGCCTGTTCCCACCCTGCTATTCTGGATCAGAATAAGGCTAGGCACCCAAAACTATTTTTTCTCCATGCCATCACTAGCATCCCTACTGGTATCTAGGTAAAGCAGAAGCAGCAAAGCTTGTTTGAAAACAATAAGAGGACAATAGCTGAATCACACAATAAGCAGCCTTAGATCATAAGTATTCCTTACTTTGTAATCTTAAGCAATTACAATGAAGACATTAGAACCATACGACAACTTGGGAGTATATGTAAACAAAGCAAAAAACTACTCGTCTTCTCTTACGCTGAAAGGTTGAAATGTCTGTAGTTTTACGTATGCACAAAGCTATGAATACACCAAGATCAGGAACAAGGTAGTCTAGATAAAGTGGGGGGCCAAACTTTTCAGCTGGTGTGCCACAAAGTTGGCCCAGCACCCTTGAAGTGCCACTCAAAACTTTTCCCTGCACAGTGGGCTGGTTTCTGCTCCCTACCCTATCCCATTCATCTGCTCTGCTGTGGGCCACACAGGCTGCCTATACCACTTGCAGCACATATACTACTGGGGTAGTCACCTATGACCTACACCATTAGGACCGGGGGGGGGGGTGGAATAAAGGCCCAGTATTTTAAGAGCTCCCAACTTGAGATTGTAGCTTAGCAATGAGTGAATAATCATTCTAGTACTGTATATTTAAGTCATGCATTGTTCCCAATCAAATCATTCAGTTACTGTACTATGATTAATCTGTTATAGCTACTCCCATCAAACCAAGTGCTCAACAGCATAACAAAAAAGGACTTACTTTTTATAACATGTTATTGAGCAAGCAATTTCTAAGATGAGCTATTAAGATGGTACCATCTGCAGAAATCTGAACTGAAAACAGTATACCAACACCTACGACCAATGAGCACATGGCCACAAGAAGTTAAGAGAATTTAACTCCCTGCGTAATATTTCATCTTTTACCCAAGCAGTGCCAAGGATACACACTGCAGGCTGAATCCATCCTGCCCACATAGGCTCCATGCAGCACAAAGCTGAGGTATCTGGCTCAGCCTGCACACAGCACAGGAGTTAGTGTGGATGCTGCATGCAAGACCAGTATGGTGCATGCGCTGCAAGTGGTGCCTGCCCCAGGAAGCCCTGAACACTTAATCTGGGGCCAGTCCAGATCAGAGCAAGAGTCTAGTTGCAGAGGCTGGATCCAGCATACAGGGCTTGTCTGGCATGGGCACCACATGCCCCTTGCACCCTGACCCTGCTGGGACTAGCACACACTGCACATGGCATGTGGGGCTGGAGTCTGGGCATGCAGCACCGGTCACCACATGAAGTGCATACCCCATCAGACAGGCCTTGTGCACTGGATCCAGGCCTGGTCCAGGTGAGCTAGACCTACAGACCAGCCCTGCATGCCAGATCCAGTAAGCAGGGCTGGTCCAGCACAGGTTCTGCATGCATAATAGCACAAGCCCCAGACTGGCCCCATGCACAGGGTCAGGGCCAAAACATGCTGCATGAGCAGAGACTGGTGTAAGCATGCTGCAAGCAGCATACAGGGTGGTACACAGTGCAAGCTGCATGCCATGTGTACACTGGACCAGGCCTGTAGGTTCAAACTGGAATGTGGGGCCAGTCTGTAAGCCCAACCTGGCCTGCAGACTGTCCCCACAGGGCCAGATGAGTTAATGCCACTTTTAGCCAAAGCAAAAAAAGGAGGAATTCTTTGGAGTTCCCCCTATACTTTCACTAATCATTAAGCAGATAACTGACAATTTCTCCAAACAGCAGAAAACGTAATAACTGAATATAATTAACTAATGAACAATTTCTATAACCATATGTAACAAACTGGGAGAAGGCTGGAACACACCACAATATTTCTAGGTTTTAAAAAAGTCTCTTGGGGTTGCTTCCCTTTTAGTATTGTGGAGTGCTTGTACAGTAACAGTTTAGTTGAATGCAAACTTCCTTACAGCCCACTGAGGTAAGTAATGGGCTACCAGGTCTCTGCTTTACCAAGGAGGCCTGGATCATTAGATCCATCTTGCTAAATGAAAAACTCAACAGAAAAAAGGAAATGCCAGCATGTCAAACAAGTCTTTTCCTTAGTTAAAAAGCAGCTTGCTGCAAACTGTTTAGAGGAGGCCCCTCCAGAAAAGACTGCTACCACATGGTACCCTCAAAACCAAGAGAACTGCAAAGAAAAGAAATAAGAAGCTTAGTTTGTGTGTTTTTTTTACCTGGGTTGTCTGTGGCATCACTAGATCTTCTGTTTCAGAGCCAGACAGAGTCTGATCAGCTGATGCTAAGGAAGTATTTGAACCATGAAGAGTTATGGGAGAAGCAGCAGTCTGAAAGAAAAGGAACTAAAGCTTACTCATATTTAGTAGTTTTTGGAAGATGTACTGGCATCTTAGACTACTGCCTAATAAACTACTAATTAAAAACCATTTAGTAGTTTTTGGAAGGTCTACTGGTTTCACTTCGCTATTCATTTTATGCATTTACAAGTGGGCAAAAACTACAAACCACAGGCATGAAACGGGTGTTCACAGTTATGTCTGCCTGAAGACCATCACATTCTCTTTGTAATTAGATATAGGTAAAATACTTGCCCATCAGTTTTAGTTTTTTGAAAATGGGGCACCTAAAGAGACAAAGAGACCTCATTGTTCTTGGATTTACTTTAAATGAGGCAAGAAATTCTAAAATTAGAACAGTCCTTTAAAGTGGCAGGTCCTGAACATACCTAAGATTTTCTTCCTTAAAAGACACTAGGATGTCTGTATATTCAACAGATGCATCTCAAGCAGGTTCAAGGAGGTGATCCTCCCCCTCTATGCAGCACTGGTCAGGCCACAGCTGGAGTACTGAGTCCAGTTCTCGGTGCCACACTTTAAGAGGGATGTGGACAACATGGAGGGTCCAGAGGAAGGCCACTCGCATGATCAGGGGGCAGCAGGGAAGGCCCTATGAGGAGAGGCTACAGGACCTGAACCTGTTCAGCCTCCACAAGACAAGGCAGGGGAGTGGGGGTGGGGGGTGGAATCTAGTGGCCTGTTACAAACTAGTTAGAGGGGACCAGCAGGCATTGGGGGAGTCCCTGTTCCCCCTGAGCACTACCACGAGTGGCTAGAAATAACAGTCACAAGCTGGCACAGGGTAGATTCAGATTAGGTATCAGGAGGCGCTACTTCACAGTCAGGGCCGCTAGGATCTGGAACCAACTTTCAAGCGAAGTAGTGCTGGCTCCTACCCTAGGCGTCTTTAAGACAAAGGCTAGACAAACACCTTGCTGGGGTCGTTTGACCCCAGTACTCTTTCCTGCCATGGCAGGGGGTCAGACTTAATGATCTGCTCAGGTCCCTTCTGACCCTACCAGCTATGAAACTATGAAACACTGTAGGCAGTCATGCTCATTGCATCTCTAGACCAGTGGTCTCCAAAGTGGGGTGTGCAAGATGATCCACTGGGGTGCAGGAAGACAATATTAGAACTTCTATTTATATTCATCTTGTATCTAAAAAAATAAGAAAGAAATTAAGCTTTACTAATATTTAATATATGGATTGACACTGGCGCCCTCACTTGGTCCACATGTCAGACGGTCACATGTCACATATGGTACGCAAGGTATCCTGAGGGAAAAAGTGGGAGTTCCACAACGCAGAGTGGTTGACAGTGGTTCCCTCAGTGGCACCCCAATATATATATGCATATATTGGGGGTGCGTGCTCAAATTTTTTTTTTACTGATAGGAGTGCGCAATCAAAAGTTTGGAGACCACTGCTCTAGACTATTGGCAATTTAAACTGACCAAATCTTTGCTTCTGTGTAGATTAACACAGTTGGACAAGCTGGCTCAGGACTTAATTTATTAATACTTCTGCTACCATACTTCAAAAGTAAGAGGTCATATGCAAGCTTGCCAACTTGCAATTTTTACTTACCTAATCTGATAAATAAAAGACTAAAGACAATGTTTTCATTTACAGGGTCTTAAGTACATGCATTATACAACTAGTACAGGCTCTGTAAAGCAAACCTCCTACAAATTCTAGAATGCTTTAAAAGTTTGTTCTCTCATAGAATTGCTTTGACAGACTTCAGCCAAGATTCTTTAGTTATTTCTGAAACCATGACAAGCAAGTTGCTACCCCATTTCTACAGTTGAGTCTTTAAGTTTACCTGAAGCGGCTGTTGAAGAAAGTCATTTTGACTCAGCAGTTTTTGTTCTTTAGAAGCTATAGAAGAGAATAAAGAATAAAAGTAACATTTGCTTTAAAGTCAAAACAAAAACTGTATTAAATAGAAATCACTTATGTTGAAAATGTAAAGTAAGGTGTTTCAATATTGGCACTGCTCTTATTATATACAAGAAACATACTGCTTTTGAGTTAGTTACAATTACATTAAACCAGTCACATTTAGCAAGCAGTTACATGTAATAAAATTAAAGATAAATCAAAAAGGCTTTACAAAACACAAGCTCCCATATGAAAAACCCTGGTTCAATAAGAAGCTTGAAAGACCCAAGACATTTACTCAAATTCAGAAGTTAACTATAATAAACATTTTTGCTTCCAATGCTTGTCTCTAGAATGCTTCCAAGGTAGAAACACTCTTGAGAGAACTGGTCTTGAAAGAAATCTGATTATAGGTTAAGTCTGCATCAAGTTGTGGAAAACAGGAGTTTTGCTACTTGTATTGCTCGTTTTAAAAAGAACAAGCAGATTTGATAGCCACCAAGGGCAAAATTGTTTGTACACAGATTAGGGTTTAATACTGTCACGAGATGGGGTCCCCAGGGCTGGCCATGATACCCCCCCTAGGGCTCTTGACTGTGCCAACCCTGCCCAACGGGCACCCTCTCTCACCTGCCACATTTTGTTGTATTATAATAAATGGGGAGGCTGCTCTCTAGTTTGTATTTTTGGGCACGGTCCTGATGGACCCCACTGAACCCTGTGGGTTCCCAAACCCCTTTTGGGTCCCACTCCAAAATGGATGCCTTTTGGGACACCCTCAGCCCTACGGGCTAGATGTATGGCTCCAAACCATCCCTTTACCATGCTTCAAGCCTCGCATACAGCATTCACACATTGTCCCTCACAAGGCCTTAGTTCACCTTGGCTCCTAGTCATCACTGGGCTCTCTGCAGCCCTGTCTCTCTCCCAGTACTCCCCTTGCCACCAAGGTTCCTTCATCTGAATACTGTGCCCACACTAGCGCCCAGGTTCCCACACTGTAGTGGGCTCCCAATGAGGCCTCCTCCTTCCCCAAAAGCCTCAGCCCAATCCTGCGGTGTGTTATCAGACAGCAACCAAAATGAGCCCCTGGACTATAACAATGCAAGAAAGTTCAAGATGTGCTCTGCCCCATTAAAAAGAGTGCCAGGGAAGAAGTTTGATTAAGTGTCTAAAAGGCAAGGGTACCTGGTAAGCTCCTGGATTCTCATTAGCCCTAAAAATGCAGCATCTCTGGGCAATTCCTCTCTGGATGCTGGTAGGGAACTGCCTCACTAGTCCCAGTCCCTGGAGTTTGTGGTCAGGGCCCTGCCCCTTCTGGTCAGCTGACCAGCTGCAGGTGCAGGCTAAATTCCCTCCTTAGGCCTGCTGCCACAGTAACTTGCACCTGTGGGGTTCTTGCCCGACTGCTAGGGCTCTCTCCCTAGGCAGTTTAAGCCCTTAAAAGGAGCAGGCACCTTAGTGCCCTGCGACATCGATTAAAGTATTAGTAAACAACACTGGTAAGAATATGGAAGTGTGTGTGTGCGCGCGCGCGCATTTCTAACATTTGATTGGGAAGGTGTAGAGAATTATTACTATTATAAGAAGGACCCTAGTTTCTTCCATCTTCCTCAAGATAAAAATTTAAAAAAATGTTTCAGTTCAGAAAGTTACATACCTGCAGGACTACCTGCTGGAGAAACTGAAGGTGGCTGTGATGAAACAATGGCACTTGGTGAAGCTTTATCAAAATCCAGAATGGACTCCTTAAAAAAAAAAAAAAAAAATACAATCAAACAAACAAGCTAGCAGACAAAATTCAAACTGATTACATGGCAAGAGATAAATAAGCAAATCTGCACAGATTATAAAGGCCATTAGTTACTTTAAAAATTCCCATTCCATCATAATTCAAGCAGTTTTGTTGCTACAATGTTAGCATTACCACAAAAGGGAATCCAATGTTCCTACAGTAATGAAAGACATACCTGCATGAAGTTGTATGTTCCTTGTATCTGAGTCATCAGATCCTGCAGTTTTTCCCTTCTTAGTACTGGATCCTTTGGAAGAGTAGACGTAGAGCAAAATTCTGCAGCTGGCTGATGTACAGGTTTAGGCACCTAATGTGAAAAAGAGGATAAGACAAATACAACCCGATTCCAAAGCATATTTAAAGAATCAAATACTAGAAATTGAAAGACTGCTATGCTGTCTTTAGCATTTCCCAAAGTCAAGGTGAAAAGTGCAAACTGTCACTTTATTCATCAAGATCAGTTTACTGTTGTCATTTGATTAAATCTGGTGCCTTGAATTAGTTTCATCTTTACCTTATTCAGCTAAATGGAGTTCATACAACAGTGAAAACCATTATAAAACTAGCTCTAAAATTTGAGTGGTACTAACTAAAAGGCTTTCCAATACAAGTTAAAAAGGTTTTCAAGTGCCAAGACAGGTTAAAACCAAGCTGTGCAAGCCCTTAAGGTTCCCAAAGCATACTTCTTCCTAGATGAATTACAATTGAGCCAACATGTTCTGGTTTTTGGGAAGTGACATTCCAGATGTTTTCAAGAAATAATATCTATAAGAGTTGCAACCATGGTTACTCAGCATTAGATTTAAGAACTTGTCTGCTGAAGCTGGATACTGCAAAAGTATAGCACATCCTGCAAAAAAGGATGCATTATCACAAGTTCCTTGGAACTGGGCATACAATATTCAGCCTCTGAATGAGTCTCAGGTGTGTCATGTACTCCTACAACATCATGCCTCTTTCCTAAAGTGACAATTCTTCCTCAAAAATAAAGGAAAAAAAATTGAGAGAAGTAATCAGAAAGTCTTCCTGAAGATTCAGGGTATAGAACAGGTTACACAAGTAACCAAGAGCCCTGCTACTTGGAATTTTTAAAATTGAAAAGTTGAAGGAAACACTTATTAGCACAGATGTAGACAACTTAATGAACCTTTGAATAAAGGTATAATTGAAAAGATGTCAGAGAAATTGAGTAGGTCTTATGAACTTGATCTCTTCTAGCCAGGGGACTGGATAAATGGAACAAGGGCCCCTAAATTTCCAGGTACACAAGTCATTAGGCTTTATCTCCATAACTTTAATAGCTCAACATACAAGTGCAAAACTTTGGAAAAATCAGCTACAAACCTTAAAGTTGCTTCATATTTTTTCCAAATGCAGAGAGTGTCTTGGAATACCCTTGTGAAGATGCATGCTTGCTTCTCCCCTCCCACCAACAAAGAGAAGTACTAGTTATTTATATAAGCAGAGGAAAATTGAGCAAAAAGTTTTACTGCATGATGCAATGCCAAAACTATATTGTTTTGTCTTTTTCTTTCTTTTTTTTTTTTTTGGGGGGGGGGGGGGAGTTAATAGAAATTCTTATTTCAACTTTTAACACATTTTGACAATGTAGTATCAATCTGTTCCTGTTGTATAAGATGACTTTCATTTGCCCAACTCAGGATCATCCAATCTGTATACACAGTTAATAAAGAGATTCGGCCACAGTAATCATGCTGGGGAGTTTTAATTTAGTAGTTATACTTATCTGTCATTCAGCCAGCATTCATATGAAATGATGAACAGCTTTGGACTCCATGTGGACACAACTGAGGCATACATCATGACCAACCATACCCTATCATCATGCTAGCTCTGTTTCTTCCCAAACTCAGAGCCGTCCTTTGTGGGCTTCAACACCACCCATTGAACAGTTCAGATCACTAACCGTCTGCCTCATTTACTTAAGCCTGTTTCCCATTTATGAAGGAAGGAATTCTCTGACCAAAAGTATGCACACAGACAGAGAGGGAATCCTCTCCCCCAAGGTTATACAAGATGCAGGGTTTGAGGGCACAAAAAGGCTCAAGTAGTAGTGTATTTAGTATGGCATCTTGAGTTCTTTGCTAAGAAAAAGAGGTTATTTCTAGATGTTAGACAACTTTGCTTAGTACAACTAGTGCAATGTTGCTATTCAAAGTCATAGATAAAGTCTCAAGTCCTTAAGGGTCAGTACATGAACATTAATTGATTTCCAGAAGTGCTGCACATCCAGAACTGGAGTCCAAGTTATTTGCAACAGAGAAGCTAAACATCTCAAATGACTTACAAGAGTCCTGATGAAAACTTTACATTGACTGAGGTGGCAAACAAGTTTTAGTCAACTCATCTCTCTAAAGTAATGCTGATGCAGAGGAGCTGGGCCAAACAGTAAGCAGAATGATTATTTGCATTCCGTATCGTGTTCCTTTGTTCCACAACTCTGAAGTTTTGAGAATAAGGCAGTTAGTTTGCCTCCCATCTTTTTGAAGAGGTTTACATATCCCAACAAAAGCTACAAGAGCTACATGAACTACAAGTTGTTGCAGTTTTAAGTAGAAAATCTGAAAAAGAACACCAAACAGTTTCAATGACTTTGTTCACTATTTCAGGACTCCAAAGTTCATAACAGTTGGAAAAAGCCAAATTTTGATAATAGCTGCTTTTAGCATCCAAAGGCAAACTGGGACAGGAAGAAGGGAATGAGGCAGTTAGTATAGAATTAAGTTGAAGTCAGGCAAAAGGCAGGGCAGATCTGCACCTTGTAGATTAAGTCAGAGATAAATAATACCAGATGTACAGCATGAGCTATACAGGTTAATCTTGTATCAAAATTTTACTCCCAGCATTTTAAGAACATTTATTGCACTACAGAATTGAACTGGAGATAAGGAAAGAATTATTTAAGTCTAGTTAAAGTTCCTGCATATTATATTAAAAACAGCTCATCTTTGCTTCCAGATTGTATATTCTGCCAGAGGACCACTTCCTATGAAACAGGATTCTTTGGTCTCAAGTCCCATACAGTTATGACAATTTTATTGTCAAATCAAATTGCAAGAGACATTGCAAGATTCTGTGTGGTTTGCACCTTAAGAAACAAGGTTATACGCACAATTCAGAATTGGATACCACTTTGACTTTTACTATAAAGTTTCAGAGACTATCCACTCACTGTATTCAAGCATATAAAAGATAATTCACTCCAAAAGGGGAAGTATGGCAGAAAGGTTTATAGGATCCTAAAGCACTCCAATTTGTCCATTTGCCACAAAACTAAACTAAGCCATGCATAGTCATTAGAGAAAAGTAACATGGTTAGTAAAAGCAAAAGTAGGACTCTAACTGTTCAGTGTATTCAAAAGTTCAGACTGTTACACATTGGTGGATACTTATGAACAGGCCTCAGCTTGTACAGATACCTCCTCATCTTTACAAGTTGTCTGAATAATTTAGTTTAAAACTTGAAAAAATGAAGACAGGGCACAAGGGTAATGTAGTTATGGTAACAGCATTCGACAGACATCCTCCTCAAGGCTACTAGGAACTCATACATTCTTTCAGGAGTTCACCGGAAGAATACAATGACCAGCAAACTTCTAGCTCTATACTCTAATTGGGCTGCTGCAAGCAGGACTTTCACTACAGGACCTCTGAAGATTTTCACTATAGAAACTATAGCTGTATATGGGCAGCTATGATATTTTTCTAAAAAGGAAGTTCAGATCTGAAACAAAGCCACTAATCCAAAAAAACATGAGGCCAAGCATTAAGACTCAGGAGGTCTCAAATTTAGATTTCCATTCTGAAAATACAGCCTGATCAGTTTGCAGCCCCAAACCTTAGCCTGAGCTTGCAAAAACATAGTTTCCTCAGTTCATCCTCTTGATTGGAAGGAGACCTCAAAAACAACTGGTAGAGACATCATATGAATAAATGCACAACAACAAAAAGAATTAAATCAAATAGCTTTTAAACTCCTTTAGTAACCCACTTTACAAAAAATGCATTAAAATTCACAGAACACATACCAGTAGCACTCAATAGTTGATATGAAATACAAAAGCCTATCACCTTTCCTTTTTTTTTTTTTTTCAAATTTCTACTAGAAGTTGATAGAAAAATACTTAAAAAAAACAAAACAAAAAACACACAACTCCCAGAGAAGTTTGATTTTGTTTTTAACAGCCATTTTGTAGGCTTAGTTTGCTGGGCAGTCATCTATAATAGTTAGAACCAACGTAATCTCAAGAGGCCCAAAGCTGAGCACAGATAATCTACCATCTTCCTTCAGGAAAGAGTTATTGAAGCACACTGGCAAAAGCACGCCAAATGGCTTGCACTGCAGGTTGCATGTTTCATCACCTCACGCCATAGTAGAAAGGTTGCCTGGTTTTGAAAGCACATTAAATTTATCATCTTTTAAACAAATTGTTAGACATTACACTTCCAATGCACTGCTACTCATATTTCAATTATGGTTTACATACCCAAAGATTCCTTTCATGGGAAAGCTTAATACTTTTTTGGTATATCAGTGTATATTTAGATATATTTGCATGCACTTTCAGACAAGATTAAGTGCCAACAGGATGAAATTTCATAGTTATAAAGTGCTACCAGAATGAGTACTGAAGTCTTGCATAACAGGAACCAAGAAGATGGAACAGTCTACAAACTAGACTATTCTGAAGACACTATATATACACACACAATTTAACAACGTGCATGTAGAGCTACATAAAGTTACATGAAGCCTGAGGCACACAGTGTTGAAGTTCTGTAACACCCATGAGGAAAATATGATAGTAAATGCATCCTTCTACAAAGATGGTTCTGTAGAAGTGTGCAAAACTGGCAGGGATTCTAACCATTTTCTACTTTGTTTGCAACTAGATACCACTTCTGATAGTCTTGCTTTGAGGATCGACTAGTAGGTTCAGTCAGAAGTCAGAGGGGTTTTTTTGCCCACACCATGCAACAAACTTGGTACTAATGTTAAAAACAGTGGGTTGAGAATGGTACTGTCCACACAGTATTTTATAGTTCATATATAGTGATAGAAACTGAAGTTTAGAAAAAAACTGTGCTGAGGACCGAGGTCTTTAAATAGCAATACTACAGAGCTAGAATAATTTCCCCTATAAAAGTTTGCTTTGAGGTGTCCAAAAAACCTTTGCTCCAAAAATTGGATGTGAGCAACTGTACCACATAGCTAAGTTACCCTAAGGAGGTCAATACTGTGCACAAGACAGCAAGGCACCCTAATGCAGCAAATGGAATATATCAAATTGCTTTATACCAGCCATTTGGCTTATGTTAGTTTGAGTTGGCCAATTAGCACACCTGCACACTGCTTTGGAGACTCCTAGGCAGTTTACAACTTTCTCCGACAGAGACCTCCTTTTTTCTTACTGCATCAAAGCCTTGTCCATCACTTAATTCATCTGCTTTTCCATCCTATGGAAAATAAGAGGCCCATCTCATTAGAAAACAAATCTCAAAAATGCAAGTTTTAGAAATGAATCCAACACCAGAAATTCTAGTGTCTTTAAAAAGAGGCATAGTAATATTCAGATAGAGTACTTTGGACATTGCTATAGTGAACCTCATGCAGTTTGGTACTTAACTTGGAATGGTAGAAAATTTGCCACCACTATCACCACCAGTGCAAACAAGCAACACCCTCCCCCCATTCTATTTAGACATGCTAGTCAAGTGTTTCAAAAGTTATACCGGCCTTATTATATAAATAACCTTACTCCCATTTTTAGTCACCCGGTGTTTTACGTTACCCACTCGTTTTACTTCAAGTTCAGCTTTCTGTCTGCGTTCCCGTCTCTAGATACAAGAATTAACCACTCTGATGGTAAGCCAGCTTTGACTGACAAGATCAATGTAAATTACATTTAACAAATATATAGAACAAGATGTGTTTTGAAGGAAGCTTAGAACAGAATGACACGGAGTTTCTGACAACCTCTGCATAAAGTAGAGCTACTGCAGCTGTTCTCCATTTTCTTCCAAGACTAGTTCAAACATAAATACCACTCCACATTCTTTTCTGAATGGTGTGCTTCAAGTGTCAACATTTTCCCATGGTATTAAAACCTGTTACTTTTGTACGTGGAGTAAAGCACAACACAAAAACTTGCCTGTCACTGGGTCCTGCAATGGCTTACATTTTCTACATCTCTAAAAATAAGCTATTGTTTAGCAGAATTGCCAAGACATTCCAGAAGAGCTTATAGCATATGAATTCATCCGGAAATGTACATTTAAAACAAAATTATAGCTAGTGCTGCTTGATCTAGAAGTTAAATACCTACAGATACAAGGTTAAAATCAAGCTTAAGTATAGTTAATATACAAGTAAACACAGACAACCCAAGAACCTGAACCATGCCCATTTTGTGGAACTACAATGCACATTTAGATTTTGCTCTTCCAAAGCTAACTGACTATTTTAAACTTAAGTGTATATCCTATGAGGCCAAGCAGCACCATTACTGTATTAAATACAAGAGGCAGAAAAGGCCATCTTGGAAATCTTCATGAATCTGAAAAGCCAATTCTGGCAGTTTAGTCAGACTTGTAATTCAAGCAAGAGTGACATGGAAATCTAAAGTGTAGAACTATACAATGCAGCTTACAAAGCTTCCAACTAACACATGATTTAGTCTGATATACTAGCATTAAAAGCTTAATGCCAACTCACTTCTTTGGGTTCCACATCAAACTTCTTTGGCACAACACACGCAGCTCCCAAGGACTTTGGAGGATTCTGTAACTGCTGTGATTCTTGTTGCTGTCGGTCAGTTTCCCAAGCCTTTGGAGGCTCTTGCTTCTGCCCTGACTCCTCCCTGTTATGTGGAGGAGCCCATGACTTTGGCAGCTCCTGCTTCTTCTGCTCTGGCACCTCTTTGGCACGTGGAGGAGCCCAGGGCTTTGATGACTCCTGCTTCTGCTCTGGCACCTCTCTGGCATGTGGAGGAACCCAAGGCTTTGGGAGCTCCTGCTTTTTCTGATCCGACTCCTCCCTGGCACGTGGAGCAGCCCAGGGCTTTGGCAGCTCCTGCTTTTTCTGCTCTGACTCCTCCTTGGGACATGGAGCAGCCCAAGGCTTTGGCGGCTCCTGCTTTTTCTGCTCTGGCTCCTCCTTGGCACATGGAGCAGCCCAAGGCTTTGGCGGCTCCTGCT
>NW_017728931.1:37140261-37149021 GCF_001723895.1 Crocodylus porosus
ACATGGAGCAGCCCAAGGCTTTGGCGGCTCCTGCTTTTTCTGCTCTGGCTCCTCCTTGGCACATGGAGCAGCCCAAGGCTTTGGCGGCTCCTGCTTTTTCTGCTCTGGCTCCTCCTTGGCACGTAGAGAAGCCCAAGGCTTTGAGGGTTCTTGCTTCAGCTCTGGTGACTCCCTGGTTTGGGATCCCCAAGGTTTTGGCAATTCCTGCTTTTGCTCTGGCCCTTCTTTAACTTTTGTTACCCAAGCCTTAGGAGGTTCTTGTTTCTTCTGTTCCTGTTCTTCCCTAGCCTTTGCTACCCAAAGTTTGGGAAGTTCCTGTTTCTTCTGTTCCTGCTGTTCCCTAACTCTTGCTACCCATGGTTTAGATGAATCCTGCTCCGCCCTAGCATGCGTTACCCAAGGCTTTGGAGTCTCCTGCTGCTTCTGTTTTTCTTCTTCTTCCCTAACACAGGTTTCCCAGGACTTTGAAGGTTTCTCTTCCTCCACGACACGAGATTCCCAAGGTTTTAAAGATTCCCGATTCTGTTCCTGCTCCTCTATGTCAAGCAGCATTTCCCAGGATTTTGGAGGTTCCTTCTTTCTAGCATACTCTGCTTCCCGGGGTTTGGATTCTTCCGGCTTCTTCTTGATAGAGCATTCTGCTTCAGGCAAATAGCGCCTGTTGAGAAACTATATAGACCAAACAAACTTAATGCCTCCCAGGAAAAACATTTTGCTACTACAGTTCAGGTCAATTTGCAAGTTAGGTCACTCAAGCAGAAATAAAATACTTCCTGACCAAAGCAAAGAACCTATGCAGGTACTTTACATCTACCTCTGTTATCCTCCAACTAAAAAGCCAGTGTTCTATCTTATAAAAATATGGTCACTGAATAGTTCCTCTCCTGAGAAAGTTGCAGGAGTGTGCCACAACAGAAATGAAAATAAAAAGCCACAAAACCATCTAGAAGCACAGCATGCCTAAAATGAGTAACCATGTAATCTTATATTAGCCACAATTATCATGTACAGTTTTTATGATTTCTGTAGGAAATAACCTGATGCCTTTACTATTTTGGGAACTATTAATACAATTTCCTTTAAGTGAGAAAGGAAAGTATTGATTTCTTTGTTGCTTCTTTGAACTTAGGAAAAATAGTAGGCAAGCATAGATAGCTCTTCCTGTTCTTCTCAGGAGTTTTAAACCTAGCAAGTAACCAGATGGACTACAGTTGAACATTCAGAACAAGATTCCAATAAAATTAGTGCTTAAGCATGAGCTAGGATTTAAAATAAACCCCCAAGCAACATTCAGATTTGAGATTTCTAGGCCACTGCAAGCAGACAGTAGTGAAAAAAAAAACAAACTCTTTACTTCCAGATCTTAAACTACTTTGCTCTTAAATTCTTTGTTGGACAGTGTTTAGACCAGTGGTTCTCAACCTTTTTGGACTCGGAGAGCCCTTCATTCTTGTTGAGATGCCTATCATTCAGCTCAAGGTAACCCTCAAAGTGTCAGCTCTTACTTTTCCTTCCTTTTGACTACAGAAAAAGAACTCTGGTGCAAAGAACTCAGAAAGACAACAGATCAGAATGTTTTTTTAAATATTAAGAATTCCTAGTTGAAATCTATTTACATTGCGAATCATTTGCATGCCCAACAGTACTACAGATGGCAAGGCACCTCGGAGCACCTTTGAAAGGATCCCAAGGCACCCTAGTTGAGAATCACTGATCTAGACAGTGCTTGATTAGTACATTAGCAAAAGTCTTTTGCTCTGCTCCCTCTTGTGGGATATTTGGGAACTGATACTGTGAGAGCTCTGACATTTTACCCAGAAAACCTCTTTATGAAAAAAAAAAAATATTTAATTATGAAAAAGGTTTCTGCTTTAGGGCACTGCAAGTTCATAATGATTATGTTACTCCAGTCCCAAACAGGAGTATGAACATCTGAAATCTAAGGTCAGCTGAAACAAGCTAATTGGATTATATATAGCATCATGTACCTCCTACTACCTAGAAATCCTGACTTGTGTGACAAATGAAGCTCAATAGAAAACCATTCAAAGTTCAGATCTGTAGATGAAGTGACAGCTTTATTTGTAAGTGTACATTATCTGATAATACAGAAAAATTCATATTCTGGAAAAACAGAACAGAGCCCCAAGGGGCTAACCCTACAAAAGCAGATGTTTACCATCTCTACCAAGTCTGTTAAAGAAATTAAAGTACTGTTCCAGTATTACTATTACTTTATATCACAGACACTTCCAACCTACCCCCAAACCCAAGTAGAAAGTACCTACTATATTCTACCTGCATGCCAATACCTTTGCCTTAAGAGCTGGAGCTCCAGTTAGAGCGTTTCACTCCAGACAGCATGTTTGGTTCTCATTTTAAAAGTCTTGGGAAAAAACTGCACAGGAATAATTTTTACTAATTTGATTCTTCTTGGTAGTTTACTTTGCACATTATATTGTGATGGTTTGGAGTACACTTGCATCACAACAAAAATTAAATTCAGTATCTTACCTCTTGTGGCTGAATCTCAGACTTCATAAGTTCCATTAGACATTCTAGAGAGAAGAATATCTACATAAGTAGTAGAAGCAAATTAATGGCAGGACCTTTGATCACCTCAAAATGCTTCAAACTTACTGCCAAGTTGCAGAATGTGTTAACCCAGATTTACTCTGAAAGAATTATGGAAGCACTCATGTTTGAGCAAGTGTTCTGGTTTTCCAGAGACATTTGTGGAATGTCTAATACAGAAGGCTTACTAATGCAATGCCAATGTGGTACAACTAGAGCTTCCTGAAGATGTTCCCTACAGCTTCAACAATGCAAGGAATAGTCAAAAAAAACCCCAAACACCCAGTCAAAACAGCAGATAGGGTTTTGGGTTTTTTGTTTAATTGGTATTGCTGTTCCTTATAACTCTTTGTTTCCATTTTATTTCAACTACAGAGTTCATTCCTAACAAAGGACTAAAATTTACTTCATCATTTAGCTAAAGTGAGCTGAAATATATTAGAAGAAAACCCACTACCAAACAAATGATGTTTTCACCTTCCTTCATACTCACGATTAAGCCTATACAAATCAAGCTATGAATTGAACATTTGGAGGCTTAAATGAGTGTTACAACATGAAACCTAAAATTTAAACTTTGTTCAACCTGGGTCTTTAGCAGACTCTCTTTTGGACAGCTGTCTTGTTCTCTCAGGTTTTCTCAGTCCTTCCTCTTCCAATTCTTTTAAAGGTATTGCATTGTGAGGAGCGGGAACGTTTTCAAAATATCCAGAATCTAAGAGTTTGGATAACAGTTCCTTCAAATGTCCATCTGACAAATTAAAAAAAATAGTTATAATACAAAACTAGGCAGTTACAAAATTATTTATAAAAACACCACAAAACACACACACACGCATTGTTGGTGTCCCCTTCTCTTCATTTAAAAACAAAAACTACCCAAAAATAATTTTGATTAAATACTTCAAGTTAGAGAAGTTACAAAATTTAGCTTTTTAACAAAGGTTACCAAGTAAAATGGTAACAGCTTACACATTCAACACAGAGAGGTCCTTTGTAACCAACTATATTCTACACAGGTCTATGGTGCACTGATATACAATATGAACCAATTATTGGCACTGATAAAAGGAAAATTGACACTGGCAATCTGCTTTTTCTGGCCAATGTGGTCGATAACATCACAGATAAATGATGTGTGCATGCGCACAGCTACAACGTGCATGCAGCCTGGAATGCAGTCCAGCAACCAAGGGACCAATCGTCTCTCAGGAAGGGTGGGGGTGCCCAGGGCTCTCTCGGGGGGAATTAAAAGGCGTCTCTTCACTAATGCAAGAAGCATGGGGAACAAGCAGGAGGAGCTTGCTCTCCTGCTTGCAAGTGGTAAAATCAACCTGGTTGGCCTAGTGGAGATATGGTGGAATGAAACTTTTGACTAGGCAGTAGACAGAGGGCTATAAGTTGTTTAGAAGAGATAGGAAAGGGAAAAAAGGTGCAGGGGGTTGCACTCTATGTTAGGGAACAGTATACCAGTTCTACCTTCCAAACGGGACCAGAAGGCTTAACTGAGACCCTGTGGGTCAAACTCCAAGGAGGGCGAGGGGAGAGGGATCTGGTGGTAGGGGTTTACTACAGGCCATCAGGAGGAAGAGCTGGATCTGGAATTCTCCAGGCAGCTGGGGGAGGCCGTGCATGCAAAGGATGTTGTGGTCATGGGAGATACGAATTACCCTGACATCAACTGGGAGGAGCAGTCGGCCAGGTCTAGCCACTCACGAAGGTTCCTGACGTACATACAGGACCTACACCTCATGCAAGAGGTACTCGTCCCCACTAGGGGAAATGCCATACTGGATTTGGTGTTAGCCTCTGGGGATGACTTGGTGGGAGAGGTGCTAGTACAAGGGAGGTTAGGGGACAGTGATCATGAAATGATCCAGTTTGCCATTCAGAGAAAGGTAGGGAGGCTAACTAGCACAGTGCAAATGCCTGACTTTAGGAAAGCCAACTTCAATGTTCTCAGGGCAGTAGTCAGGGAGGCACTCAGAGCTCAGGGGGTAGCTAGTATGGGGGTCCAAGAAAAGCGATCTTTCCTCAAGGAGGCTATCCTTGGGGCACAGCAGGATGCAATTCCTCTGCACAGGAAGGCGGGAAATGGGTCCAAGAAACCTTCATGGCTGAGCATGGATATCCAGGCTGGCCTGAAGGCAAAGAAAAAAGCATACTGGCAGTGGAAGCAGGGGGCAGTTCATCTGAGTTTACAGAAGGAGCTGTGGGACTCTGCAGATAAAAAAAAGTCAAGTACTAAGTAAAAATACTCCTTTCCCCATTGATAAGGTCTACAATAAAGCTATTAATTTGCCCTAAACTTAATATCCCAGACCAAGTCAAAACCAAAAACCCATGCATTAGTCCTCCAAGCCCACAACAAGTACTCAAGAACTATATGCAGCATGCTGTTAGACCTCCAGTTATGATCATTTGGAAGTGTGAAATGCCAAGTATTTCAGTGTTTACAGGAAACTTTACATGACGGCCACATAATGGACTTCATATTTAACCAGAGAAACTTACATGTTGTTCCAACCACAGGCTTTTCACTGCCTTCTAGAAGGTCCCAGAAGTAGAGTGATGATTGCTCCATCTGGTCTTCAACACTTGAAACCAAAGGAAAGACTTCACTAGTAATTTCATTTTAGGCAGAAACATTCACTGTGAAGGCATGCCGCTTCCCAGGACTTCAAAGCAACAAATTTAAGTTACTGACAATTGAAGTAGTGACCAAGGCACTTTTAAACTGTCCAAATCAATTTCTCTTTATGCAGCACCCACAGCAAGCGAGATCCAGAACTATGTCTAGATGCTATGGCTATACAAAAGAAAGGACAACAAAAATAGTTCTTTGTACAATGTACTCTAAGACAGCAGCCACAGACTTACCGCTACAGAAGTCAGAAAGCTGGTGACTTCACTTAGTAGTGTACATTAAGAAGTTACCCTTTGTGATCTAAGTGTTCAGGCATTAATATTATACCACAGCTAAGACATGAATCCACCAGCAGCAGTTCTAAGCTTGAAGCCAAATAAACCCATTTGCAGTCTATCGAAACAGTCTGTCTAGATTACCAAGCCTTTGCAGCTTTGACTTGTCAAGCGTCTTGAGAAGAAGACATACTCAAGTCCAGCATACCACTGACAAATCCAAGGTTTAGGGAAGCAGGGAACATTAATAATCTGAGTCTTGAAACAAGCATATGAATCATTCTCTCTTGGCTCAGAAGTTACAGGCCAAAACCACACTGTAGCATATGGACTTAGACCTGCAGTTCCCAAACTGTGGGTGGCAACATCAGTGGATGAGGTCGCAATAAGCAGGCATCCGTAGTTAGTTTGTTTTTTTAAACACTTGCAAGCACCACAGCACTGGGTGCTTTGAAAAGCACCCGGTGCTGTGATGCATGTAGTGGTACAAGTGGCAAAATACGCATCAGCACGAAAAAAAAAAGTGGCAGTGGTGCACTTCTGAACCTGAGGTGCTCCAGTTTAGAAGTGCATCATTGCCATTTTCTGCACACTGATGTGCACTTCGCCACTTACAACTGCATGAGGCACAGAGTACATGTCAGCTCATGTGAAGAGCAGACTCGATTAAGTCAAGTCCACTCTGAAGCAGCAGATCTCCAGCGCACTGCGGGACAAAAAGGTACGTGTATAAGTGCCCCTGGGTTTTTCCATCTCCTGCTGAAAAACGCAGATCTTCTATTTTAAAAATAGAGAAAAGCCACAGATCTTTCTTTTAAAGGAGAAAAAAATATGGGGAAGTGATGGTTTCTCTGGGTATGCTGGCTGAGTTCCAGCCTGCAAGGGAGTGCTTGGGGCAAGGGAGAGGGCAACTGGAGGCAGGGGGAACACCACATGCATGTGCACATGGCAGCCAAGCAGCAGCGCACAGGTAAGGAGGGGGCAGCACAGGCAATGCTGGGGGGGGGTGCGCCATGGTAATGTGAGGGGGGGGACATGCACCCTGAAATATCTGCACTCACAGCAAGGCACAGGGGTGCAGCTGGGCCAGACCAACTCCAGGTAGAAGCTGCCTCTACAGCTGGAAGGAAGCGCTATGCCACCATAGCTGCCAAGGTGAAGTTTGGCAGCAGTGTGATGTTGCGACCCTGCTGCTGCCAGCCAGACAGGGTAGCATGGCAACACAGAGCTCCCTCCTATGCCAGGTCTTGCCCACTGGGTCACAGTTCTCAGGGGGAGAGCAACAGGGCAGGGAGACCTGAGCCCACAGCAGGCAGCACAGATCCTCCCCTCTGGCAGTGCTGTCCAAGGCAGAAGGAGAATGGGAACCAGGCTCCACTCCAGCTGCAGATGACAACTGGGGCTTGGCGCTGCTGGGATGGGGGTGCAGGGCCTGTGGGTTGGGAATGAGGGCTCATGCCGAGGAAAGTGTTTGGGAAGCACTCAGAGGCTTTTGAGAGGCCCTAAAACATCAGTCCATTTGTAATGTGATGCTGAACCCTAAGAGACATGCACGTACACACAAATCCAAATCTAGAAATGCAAACAAGATTACAATACATTCCCTGCATCCCATTAACACAGGGGATCAAGTTCATCTAGCCCAGTGAGCCAAGCGAGTGGTTGGGCTGGTCTACAGGCAAGACAAACGGTGTATGTCCAGTCAGATGGGCCAGATCAGGCCCAGAAACCTGCCCCCAAATCCCACATGCCAGATCCAGTGCACACTGCTGGTGTACAGGGCTGGTCTGGGACATGCATCATGTTGTGGTACATATAGTACACAAAATGAGGGAAATCTGCATAGTAATCTTCACTCTGTACCCAGTCCTGGCAGTGCTTTTCATTAGGCAGGCTATGTGGCAATATTCAAAGCAATACTCTGCCTCTATTTCAGGAAGAGCAGAGAAGACACCAAATTCAAAAAAAATGTTTAAGTACCAGGCTTTCCTCCATCTCCTGAATAGCATGCAGTGGCTTCCTGCAGCCAAAAGTGCAACTAAGCCTGTGACCCATTTCTGATATGGGCATTGGCTGCCTAAGGCAGCATGTCTCAAACCATGAGTTGTGACCCAAAAGTGGATTGCAAGAAGATTATGAAAGGGCTGTGAACAAATTTTTGTGGCAAGAGCTGAGGACAGTATGCCCTCCCCCCCTCCACTTCTCCATCCATTATCAGCCGTGCTGCCGGCAGCACGGCTGATAATGGATGGAGAAGTGGAGGGGGGGAGGGCATACTGTCCTCAGCTCTTGCCACAAAAATTTGTTCACAGCCCTTTCATAATCTTCTTGCAATCCACTTTTGGGTCACAACTCATGGTTTGAGACATGCTGCCTTAGGCAGCCAATGCCCATATCAGAAATGGGTCACAGGCTTAGTTGCACTTTTGGCTGCAGGAAGCCACTGCATGCTATTCAGGAGATGGAGGAAAGCCTGGTACTTAAACATTTTTTTTGAATTTGGTGTCTTCTCTGCTCTTCCTGAAATAGAGGCAGAGTATTGCTTTGAATATTGCCACATAGCCTGCCTAATGAAAAGCACTGCCAGGACTGGGTACAGAGTGAAGATTACTATGCAGATTTCCCTCATTTTGTGTACTATATGTACCACAACATGATGCATGTCCCAGACCAGCCCTGTACACCAGCAGTGTGCACTGGATCTGGCATGTGGGATTTGGGGGCAGGTTTCTGGGCCTGATCTGGCCCATCTGACTGGACATACACCGTTTGTCTTGCCTGTAGACCAGCCCAACCACTCGCTTGGCTCACTGGGCTAGATGAACTTGATCCCCTGTGTTAATGGGATGCAGGGAATGTATTGTAATCTTGTTTGCATTTCTAGATTTGGATTTGTGTGTACGTGCATGTCTCTTAGGGTTCAGCATCACATTACAAATGGACTGATGTTTTAGGGCCTCTCAAAAGCCTCTGAGTGCTTCCCAAACACTTTCCTCGGCATGAGCCCTCATTCCCAACCCACAGGCCCTGCACCCCCATCCCAGCAGCGCCAAGCCCCAGTTGTCATCTGCAGCTGGAGTGGAGCCTGGTTCCCATTCTCCTTCTGCCTTGGACAGCACTGCCAGAGGGGAGGATCTGTGCTGCCTGCTGTGGGCTCAGGTCTCCCTGCCCTGTTGCTCTCCCCCTGAGAACTGTGACCCAGTGGGCAAGACCTGGCATAGGAGGGAGCTCTGTGTTGCCATGCTACCCTGTCTGGCTGGCAGC
>NW_017728931.1:37150661-37162059 GCF_001723895.1 Crocodylus porosus
GGGTCTTGGCAGGAGCAGCAGCAAGTTTTGCTGCCCTACTCTGTCCTACCTGCTAGGCTGTGGAGGCCAGCCAGGTAGGCCAGTCCTGCTCATGCTAGTCCAGCCAGGCTGCAGCCAGTGCCCCCTGGATGCACAAATCTGCAAGGGGGGCCGGGGTCATTTTCCCTCATGCCCTCCCAGTTGTCCCACACACTGGGGGCTTGTGTCCCAGGGTGGGGACAGAGGGCACAGTTGAGCAAGGGGTACTGGGAAGGACATGGGGTTGTTTTCTTAAACTATTTACTGGGTTGGGACTGGCCATTGATGCTTACAAATAGGCCCTAGTACAAAACAGGCTGAGAACCACTGGCCTAAGGTACAGGGTTCCTGCTTAAAAACAAAACAAAAACAAAACAAAACAAAAACAAACAACAACACTGCTTAACCCAGTCCTAAAATGTTAGACACTGGGTTGTGCACAGGTCACATGGTCTCACTTGCTTTGTCTGAGAGCTGTTATTTAACAATGGCATCAGTCGCTCTCATCCAGTTGTATGGTGCTTCTGCATATTCAGCTGAACTCTTTTTCATTAATACCAATGCAGTTCTAGGTGGGTATAGTTCATGTGGAATGAACCTTAAATTCTTGCTACTACTGCTGCTTGGGTAATATGTTCAAAAAACTCACGCTAACAAAAAATGTGATCTTCATGCCTAACTTTTTTTCCCCCCCACATAGTTCAGGTGAATAACCTTATTCAAGCATTTCGTTGTGTATTGAATACTCTTTAGCTTATCCTCTCCTCCCACAAGACCCTTATTAGCAAGGGAAAATGTTATGCATATATACTAATTCGTTGGTGCAGGGGTGTCAAAAGATTGAGTCTACAGAGTTGATCCACATGGCAGGGGCTGGACTGGCCTTGCCTGACAAGGCCTTGGGCCTGTGCTGGAGGTCCCAGATTGACAGGATTAGGTAGAGAGTGAAGATTACTACGTTGCTTTCCCTCGCTTTATGTTGTACATATGTTCCTGGAAAACAGCTCAACTCGAATTTACATAAAGGGAACCGACTTTACAATGTAACAAATACAGATATGTTCCAAGACCCTAACTGTACCGACTTCCAGACCCATTTCTACCACTTTTACAAGACAATTTTGGTACTTGCCAACAGCAGACAGTACACACAAGCACAGGGTGGTGGTGAATGTTTAGTTGGTGTGAAAAGTGTGATGAATGCTTCATTGATGGACCAGGGAGAGGGTTAGGAGGTAAAGCTAGTGGGATGCTTAGAAGCCAAAATGAGGATGGCACCCACAGAAGTGTGTAGCAGACAATGAGTGAGGAGCACAGATCCATACAGGAGACTATATTTTGGTGTGCATCACTCCCATGATGCACCATGCAAAGCAGCTGACTGTGGGCTTCCACCACACTGATCGCATAAGAGTGAATTTACCTTGCATATAATGAATTTTTGGTATAAAAGGGTCATATCACAAGTGTGAATTTGCACATAAAGAACCTGCATAAAGCAAGAAAAACCTGTACAGCATAGACGCATGCATTACTGGGGAATCAGAAATGGCATCCAATTCTGAACATCTAGCTCCATGGTGGCCAAACTAGCTCACGAGCCACATGCAGCTCACTGGCACAGTATTTGTGGCTCACCATAAGTCGGCCAATGCTCCGCTCACTTTTTTCCCCCCAAGTCGACTCTGGAGGACAGTGCAGCCCAGCACCTCCCACCACTCTGGCTTTCCCCGCACCACTCTGTGCACTCCCTCCTCTCCCTGCAGGGGTGTGGGCTCAGGTGCTGGGTTGCAGCTGTGCCACTTACCCTGGGGCATGTTCCCTGCAGATGGAAAGCTAGAGTGGCTTGGCAGGCTGAGGGGGGGGCGGGGAGGAGATTTATAGGTCACCTCCACTCCAAGTTGCTTAGCACCATCCCCCTCCTCCCCCTCCAAGTCTTGAACTTCAGTGAAGGATCAGATGTGGCTTCCAGGGTGAGCAACCTCAGCTCAACACCGAGCTAGCTGTTCAGCTCTTCCAACACACCATATTTGTGTTTAATAGACCCGAGTTTTAAAAACACACTTTTTGTTCTGAGATGTATAACCCCAAATACTCAAAAGTAAAATGCACCACTTATTTTATGCTTGATAAAGTATGTTTAGGTAGGAAGACTTCAACTCACCTCAGGCTCTCATTTCTTTCTGGGCACGTCAGTTTTGCAAATCTAATGAGGTAGTCTAGTTCTTTAGAAGGCAAATATATTGCACCATTCAAGCCACCTTTGAAGTCTTTCTGAACATGCTCTTGAGTAAAGTTCTGCAGCACATACTGGACCTGCAGAATTGTGCGCAGCTTCTTCTTCTCTGCTTCAAGTTTTATTAGGTTCTCCCGTCTCTGAGCCTTCCTCTGTGCTTTCAGCAGCTGTTATATTGCAAGAATAAGTTAGTCAACTGAAGAGGCTATGACAACTGAATGGGTAATGAAACTACAAGTTATAAACTATGGACCATATTCAAGAGGAGAACAGATGCCTACTGGGATTTAGGCAAAACCTTAAGCAAGTTAAACTTGAATCTCCAGGCACCTATATGCTTTTGAACCAGTCTCTCCCAGCTCTAAGCCTGTACTTAAATAGAAATTTAGAAGTGGCTAGAACTTGAAGCTTATGCCTCCTTTAAGGAGATATTCAACCAAGATGCCCATGTTTGTAAAGTTAGGAAGGTTAGTAGTTAGGTACGCCTCCATTATTTCAATATTATCAATTCTATAGATTACTTAATGAATTATTCACAAATCTCCCCACAGCATGTTCATCCTTTTTAGCTAGGCTTTAAACACTTACATTACATGCTTAACAGGGAATTCTGTACATGTTACACAAGGGATGCAAGTGTCACATAAGGAAGTTTTTGTAAAACACGTTTCACTTATAAACTCCTCAAGGATCTTGTGTATCCACTGTCAGGATACCAAAGGAATAATTATAGTGTAATGGTGTAACAGGGAACTTAAAACTCCTGTTACTTTAAGGGGAGAAACTACAGCAGCTAAAGCCCAAACAGCTTAACAGGGGCCAGCTGCAAGAGGGAAGGCAGCAAGGAGACACTGCTACCCAAGCAGCAAGTGGCTTATCAAGGTAAAGAGCACACCTGAAGCCAGCCTAGGGAAGTCACACAACTGGAAGGAGGCAGGGCTTAACATGTACAAGCTCAGAGACTGAGCATACAGCCCTGGAGGCTGCAGAGTAAGCAGCTCCGAAGAACGAGGGTCCACAAGAGCTGCTAGCTGGCATTAATGCTACCTTGAGGGAGGCAAACAATGCTCCTGCCTTGCAGAGCAACGTGACCCAGGATAAAAGGAAATCCTGTTGTACAGCCAGGCAGCCACTGGTTATGTTTGACCCAGAGCAATTGTTATAGCCAGAGGACTTATTCCTTGGTTATAGTTTATACCCATGGTTTGAGATTGGGACAAGAGGTGGTAGAGGCCCCAGCTGTACATGAGGGCATAAGTATGTCTGAAGTCCTGCCATGGATTAGGGCCTCAAGACAAAGACCTGGCTTGAGCTTTACAGGGTTGCCACCTAGGGATGGACTGCAGCCAAACAACTCAAGCCAGATTGGGCCAGGGGACCCAGACAGCCAAAACAGGCTCAGTGCCCAGAGCAGAGCCAAAGTAGGGCCAGAGCACCCAGATGGAGCCAAAGCAGGTTCAGCACCTAAAAAAGGGCAGAGACAAGATAAGAGTTGGTACCCAGAAGCCATATCTAGTACAGTGGGACTGGGCTACAAAGCCCAGCTACAAAAAAAGGTCAGGGCCTTGGCCTTCTCAGCCTCGGCCAAGGGAGCAATTTTACAACCCCACGTGCGAGGCATGGGCATGGTTGTAGGGAAAGTTCAGAGGCCATAAACATCCCTTAAATCTACAAGTAACCTGAAGCATATAAGCAAGGCAAGAGGGCCCACAAGCAATCCAAGAGGTCCCAAAAGTAGGACCAAGATCCATGAAGTCTGGGTGGGACCTGCTGGCTGTCAGAAGAACCAAGGGCTCACTTTAGGACCTTTAGGCAGCCTTCCCTTTCCAACATCAATAGTTACATCAGGATGTAACAGGTGAGAAGGATACACTAGAGGCAGAGCAGGGCACTGGTTGCATGGCGACCAGGGGGTTTCACAGCCACCCTTGGGGACTAGCACTGGCTACATTTTGTTAGCACAAAACTACTAAAGCATTTTATTCAAAACACATGGTCATGAGAAGTTTAGGTAATATCTAACCCTCCTATTTATTGGATAGCAAAGCTCCTCTACCAACCTGGCAAACCAACATCCAGCTATACTGCAAGAATTCTCAGGTACTAAAAATGAACCAAGATAAATGAAAGGAAAGGTGTTTAAAAAGCAGTATAAGAGATTTTTTTTTTGCCTGTAGTAAAAAAGGAACTTACCCTGTACACATGGGGAGGGAAAAAAAGATCCTCCTGCATCCAGTCGTTTTGAAACATTAAAAAAAGTTGCGGCTTTTTGCAGAATCTAAGAAACAACCAACTAACAAGCCAACCCACCCAGTCACTAATTGCGCTTCAAGCGAAAGAACAACACAGCCAGGTTAAAATATATAATGCTACGTACTTTCTAGAGGTATACTGGAGGAAAGTAACAGAGCAGTTCATATTCTTAAAACATGAAAGCCCTTAACAGCAAGAACAAAAATTCTTGATGTGAAGATGTATATTGTAAGGAGAGATTATACAGGTGCAGCACTTCCAATAGTACTACACACTAAACTTACTGCAGCCACCAAGATTTAAAGAAGGGTCTCATCCTGCTCTCAATTTATTTTAATCCCAAAGCTAGTGGGAAAGACAAGAACTTTGAACCAGAAAACAGAACTCAGTAGTACAAGTGCAAAAATGTTTCTAACTGGAATGATCTGGGCCCAGCCAACATCCATTTGAAATGGCCCTGTATTTTAAAGGGAGGGAGAAAATGGTAGAGTATTACCCAATCAACTCTACTCACAGGCCATGGAAGGTATTCCTATAGAACTCAAGTTCCAAACCTCCTGTCAAAAGGATGGTTATTCTACAGATTGAATCAACACACCGAGACCAGAACATGCTTAAAAGCCTGCTGAGATTCACTGCATTTTGTACACAGTGCATTTGACTAGTAGTTTTGTGGGACTCCACATGCTCCAAAATCATTCTTCTTCAAGCTATGGAACATGTACAACTCAAATTAATCTTGTACCTTAACTACATTTTCACTATTGCAAACAAAATTTCAGAGTCTCAGAAAAAATTGTAAAGCCATTCTACTGGTTCTGCATATTGGAGTCATTTAAGAATACATTCCAAAATGATCTACAAATCAGGACCACCAGCTTCACCTTCTCAGATTAAACATGCTGCTGCTGCTACACAAAAGCTTCTAAAATGGTAGGTTTTAAAAAACTTAACAGGTTGAGCAATGAAAGCAAATTATACTTACATCCTGGCTAAGTCCAGAAAAAGTTTTCTGAAGCTCTTTGGCAAACTCCAGGTTGTGCACTACCTCATCATACTTCTCCACTGCCTCCTATAAGTAGGTAAATACAGGTTAAGTGCACTGCTTGCTTTGTAGCTTGAATCAGTCGCTTCAAAAAGTTCTCAGAAGGCTATTGATTACAACCATTAATACCATAAAGTGATATAGCTTTTGTTATATGCTCTTAAAAGAAAAAATAATTTAACTAACTTAATTAAAAACCTATTGTTTCCATCCTTAAACAAAGTGAAGACTTGAATTCCAAGTCGATTCATATTGGGAGACAATGGTTTAAGACACACAAGCTGCCTGCAGAGATTAAGAAACAAAACAAAAACACAGAAGCGCACTTACCAGAAGCAGCAGCAGCATGTTAGCTTCAACCCAGCTCTGCAGCATCTGTATAGACTGGGCACTTTGGTGGGGCTTTTTGGCACTTATCTAAAGCTGAGTCAATCAGCTATTAGATAAAAGCACCCCACTAAAGTACCTAATCTATATAGACATTAGGCAAGCCACAGGCTTAATATACTGTAAATGAGTTTAATGAAAAAAGTGAAACATCCATTTTAAAATTCCATGAGAACTTTGGAAGTAGTTATTCCTAAAACATTTTCCACTGACATCCTCTTGGTTTCAACCAAGAACCCAAAGCATGCTAAGTGTGAAATTAACTCTATTTTATATTATGCAACTGAAAGGATGTTATCAGAACAGTGTAACAAGCTATAGCATCTGAACTAGGAGCTTTAGATTTTAGGTGTTCTCTCTTTAGTCGCAAAATCTGATGAACAAGAATATACGCAAGTAAGTATGTATTAGATTTAGATTAAGTATGTGCTTAGATTTGAGAACAGGTTTTAGTTGTGCCTTAAGTCACATTGACAAATCACAGCTTATGAATGACAGTTTAAGAACACACGACTCATGATGCAAGTTAATCATAACATGCAACAGAGACAAAGTTTGAAGGGGTGAGGGCAGAGCAGGGCAGAGGTAAGCCAGTCACATCTGGAGAGGCCCCCCCCCACACTGTGGAAGCTCATGTAGAGTAGTGGTCTCCAAACGTTTTTGATTGTGCACCCCCCATCAGTAAAAATTTTTTGAGCACACACCCCCAATATATGTATATTTATACAAATATAAGTTATAATATTTTCTTCCTGTACCCCAACGGATCGTCTTGTGCACCCCACTTTGGAGACCACTGATCTAGAGAAGCCACATGACTGCAAGAGCCAGGTGCCAGGATACTGCAGAAGCAGCTGTGCCACCTGACCCTAGAAGCCAAACAGGAACAGCACCATGCCATCCAGATATACAAGGGTCTTTTCTGCACTGGCTATTCAAAAACCCCTGCAGCTCTCACCATGTTGCCCCACCCCCTGGCTGCTATCTTGTGACTGAAAGTCCTGCCTCCTAACCCTTGACCTTTGCCACCTGAAGGCAAAACCCTTGCTGAAAGGAATATTTCCAGGGGCAAGGTGAGGGACACATCTTAGAACCAGAAAAATACCAAATTAAATTCTAAAAAGTAAACACCTACAACATTCGTTAATTTGATTTAAAAAAAATATTTGTCATGGTTTACATGCATTTGTGTAGTGTACATACAGAGCTGATTGTATACAATAACTTAACACTAAGCCTTACTCATATATTGTGTGTAGGAGGTAGGTATAAGTTTGCATGTATGGCTGTGAGGGGGATCTGCATGTATGGCTCACCCTATGAACACAGTCCCTGCTCTCCCACCCTCTGCCACGGCCCCATGCTCCTGTGCCCAGAGATGTAGCCAGGAGCCACATTGTGCTGGAACAGTGCGGGGGCAGGAAGGCAGAAAAATGGCTGCGAGTGGTGCAGGGCTGGGCTGCTATGTCCTGCTAATGGCTCCCCCTGGGTCCTACTGCCCCGGCTTCTGTCATCTTTGACAGGTAGCCAGAAGCAAATAAATATTTTCTAAGTTTTTTTAAGGTCCCCATAGGTCAGAGAGAATGACCTGGTGGGCTGGATCCAGTCCATGGGCTGTATTTTGCCCACCCCTGATGTAACAGATCAGTGTTCATGGAAGTGTCTTTTAATTAAAGCATGGTGAGGGTGGAAGGTACTGAACCTTCCACACTGGTGTAGCTTTTAAAAAACAGACTCCACTTATCAATTTAGTTGGCAGTGAGTTTGCTTTCATTTATCTAGTCACTTCAGATTCAATGCTGCCATATGCAAGATCAAAAAAAGTAAAGAAGCATCTGCTATTCCCCACCTAGATAGCCTCTTGCTTATCAGAACTACTCAGAAGTCTACTACAGACTTCTCCTACAGGAGTAAGCAAGAAGAGCTATGGTTCTGCCAGAGCTAAAACTTGTTCAAGGTCCCACTAGGCTCAGTGGAAATGGAGGATACTCAACAAATCCTGGGATCCAACTCATGAGCATTAATTCCTATCAAGCTTTTCCAATTCAGAGATCTACATTTCTTTCTATAGATGAGATTTTATCAATTTAATTTAAAATCACAAAAAAAAAAAAAGAGAGACCAAGACAGATATAGAAGCAGCAGTGGTATCAAGGTGTACCAGTCCCAATTACTGGGGCATGCTAGATGGCTTTTTATTTTAGCACAGTACTTCTCAACCCATGGGTCACAAGAATATATGAAAGGGTAGCAGACAAACTTTAAAGCTTGTTAATCTACTTTTAAAGGAAAATCCATTTTTAAAAGGAGAAGAATGTGGGAAACTGTCAGGAATAAGGGGCACTGGGTCAGGACTGGCTGCTGACGTTTACAAGTGGGCCACTGGCGCGCACACACACACTCGAGAACCACTGCTCTAGCAGACTTAAAACTATAAAGCAAGCAAGCTTGCTTCTCTTCCCCTCACCCTCTAGTTATTGCGTGTCCTGTAGTGCATTCAACTGAGAACAAGAATTGCGTGTTGACAGTGCAATATACAGTGGACACACTGGAATAGAAAATGTTCTTAAAACCACAATACTTATAAGTGGGAGCCAAGCAGCGGCAGTTTAGTAATAGTAACCACTGACATGAAGGCTGACAGCACCAGTGCCTTTGTCACACTCATTTTTAAAGGATATATGATAAATAGCAGTGTACTACACAAGAATGATTTTGAACCATTCAGCCAGCATAAGCCAGAAGATCTAGTTTAAGCCCTGAATTATGATGTTCCCCTTACTCTTATCCCATTGTAATATACAAAATTAAAAAAGATGAGCCTGTTACCCAGCAATATATGAAACGCAGGCTTTTGTTTTCTAAACAAGGGAAACAAAAAGAACAAAAAAAGAAAATAAAGATACTTCAAGGATCAATTTCAATGCAAAGCAATGAAAATGCACTATTTCCAGCCAATAAATGCCTGCTTTTATACTACTCTGTAACCAATTTGATTAAAATTTAAGGCCAATGTCATGACATGTCACCTCTAACTAGTATGAAGTTTTCCTACTGCATGTTTATGGAATTCCGGAAGTTTGACTACTACAGAATTAAAGAGTCAGAAAAATGCCAGAGGCAATTAACAGGGGAAAAAAACCTCGTGAGATATACATAGGATTATTTCTTAGCCTTCTATTGATGATACAGGGAAAGCATGAGACATCAATTTAGTGACTCTAATAGCTTCCTGTAACAAAAACACTTGGCTTTTAGATTCCACATCATAAAGTCAAGTTGTATTTCCACCCATGAAGATGGTAGCAAATCAGGGGGTTTATGTGGGAGAAACAGCCAATTATGACAGAAATTAACAACTGCCATTACACATTTAAGGGGCTAAAGTAAAAAAGGTATGCTGGTAGGGGTATGTGGGCAGCTGGTATGTCTGGAAGGGGGTACGCTAAGAAAAAAAAGTTTGGGAACCTCTGTATTTGATCATATTGGGGCAGTACTCAACTACTAAATCTCAGAAGTGCTGTACTGCAATACAAAAATATATCTAGAATAAGTTAGATTACTTTAAATTAACGTTAAATACCACACTTGTATTAAAGGCTCATCATCATAACCCGTCAACATTAAACACGACTATCCCCATCAGCCTCAAGTGCCAAGTCATTTATCATTAGAACACAAGCCTCATTTATAGTAATACAACAATTTCTCACCATAGAAAAGCTGAGTGCATATACCTATTCAAAGGCTGGAACTGCAGATCAAGAAGGCTAACACAAGATGCTATGAGAACAATATCTGGAGAGGGTGTCTTTCAAAACGGTACTTACTTTTGAACAATCTATTTAAAAGTTAAAGCAAAACAAAACATTTAGGCATTAACAGGCACTTAAACTGTCATTTTGACACTGAATCAGAAGCAGGCCTATTGGGTTTTACTCCCAGACAACTCAATGATGGCTGAGACAGTACTTAGCAAAACTTGCTTCACAAATGTTGCACTTTAGTACCATTTGACTTGAGCCTTCTACCGTGTTTAGAGTTTTCAAACTTAAAAAAAAAATAAAACAAACAAAGACCCACTCACCAACTGGTCCTGATTGAGGGCTTCACCCTTCTTCAAGCGATCCTTGTAGTCTTCTAGCTTAAGCTAAAAAAGATTCGAAATCAGTTCTCGTCTGTTTAAATACCAAAAACCAGCCTTTACTGGAATACTTCGTTCCTTTACTGTACATAACCTGAATTTTAAAAAGGTTGCAGCTAAATAGAATCTGAATCCAATCCAATTCTTCACTGGAAAAAAAAAACAAAAACAAACACACCAGAAAAAAAAACAAACAACAACAACAAAAACCAGTGGCACTGTTCAACTCTGCCTATATTTAAGGCTTTGGTCTTGCCTAACTCTCCATTTTGGGCTTTAAAGCATGCCATTTTTTTTGCTGTAACTTTTTCATATACTTTTTTCTATAAGATAGTACCCAACTCCTTTAACAATTTCACTTGTTTAGATTTCACCAGCTGTACTACATGACTGCTGCCTTCCTCTTCTGGTTCCACCTTAGTTAAGAAAACTTCAAAAATACTGCTTACGAAAAGCCAGGTAATCTTATGCTGCCCTTTCCTATGCTTCATATTTAGTTTGATTAAGATGATAAATGCAGAAAAACTTATTTCCAAAGTGCTAGACTAATGTTTAATATGCAAGAGCTAGGTATTATGATGCCCCATGTTAAGCAGCATAGTTTCACAACAGGGTGGGTTATCATCATTTAAAAAAAAAAAAAAAAAAAAAAAAAAAACCAACAATTTAAAAAAATCTGATTTATTTAAACCATTTTTTAAATTTAATTGTATTTTGAGTTTTGCCAAGATGCTTTTTCTAAGAAAAAAGCCCAAACAAAACCTAAAACAGTTTTAAATATAAGCTATGTTAAAGCTCAAATATCACCATGGAATAGGAATTACAACTTCTAAATATATACTATTTGAGACAATATATTCATGTAACCTTTAGACGTTTTATAGATAGGTCACAACAGACCATGGACTATATTAGGGGCTCAATCTGATAGAGAAGCCTCTGGGAACCCCATAGATTAGTAAAGATTAAAGAAAACCACGCTACTCAATGGGACTCTGCTCAGTCTAGAACAGGGGCAGGCAATGTTTTTTTGGGTGGAATGGCAAAAACCCCACAATGTCTACCTTGAAAGGTGCTGGGGTGCCGACACCCCCCCTTGCCCTTGTTTTGTTTTTCTGGTAAGTGGCAGGATAACACTGCATATTTGGGCAACATTTATGATTATTAGCTATAATTTTGTATGGTAAATACCAGATTTTCTAAAAATTGTAAATCTGATGACAATAAATAAGACTTCTGATACTACCTTTGATCTTGTATATTTGTTTTGTGCAAGTCCCTGCACAACAGCCTCCCAGCCCTGCTTGTGCCCCTT
>NW_017728931.1:37162281-37215674 GCF_001723895.1 Crocodylus porosus
CAGCTCTCTGCCTGCCTCCAACAGAAGGCAGTGGCTCCTGCAGCAGGAGCAAGAACTGGCTCACCCACTGCTGCTACCTGCTGTGGGCTTGGGCAGGGGGTGGGGACTGCTCCCAGCAGCAGCTTGCAGTCCTGGGGGGCAGGGAGGACCTGCACACCCCAAATCCAAGTGAGGGGCAGAGGCAGGATGGGTACACACTGCATATTTGTGGTCTCCGCCACGCTGCCCTCTCCCACCAGCTCTGCAGAACAGCATATGGAACCCAGCTTAGAATGGCACAGCAAGGAGGTGCAGAAAGCAGTCTGCTGCTCTGATCTTCCTGCTGCCCTGGCCACACTTCCCCTGAAGGTGGCAGCAGCAGCACCGCAGCAAGGGGCACAACCATGCGCTGCTGCCCCTGTGCACACAGGGGAAGAGTGTCCAGGGCAGTGCAAAGCTTGCAACAGCAGGCAGCTTCCCTGTGTGGCCCCTGCACTCTGGAGGGCCCGAGGGAGGGCAGCAGGGCTGGGAGTGCAGCATGTGCAACCCAGAGAGGCAGCACAGGGAAGCTGCCTGCAGCTGCAAGCTCTGCGCTACCTTGGTCACACTTCCCCTGTGTGCATGAGGGCAGAGAGGGCAGCAGCACAATGTTGTACCCCTCACTGCTGGCCCCACCTGCAGGAGAAGTGTGGCCAGGGCAGCAGGGAGCTCCAAGTGGCAGGCAGCTTCCATGCCCTGCCACAGTGGGTTCCACACACTGCTCTGCACAAGAAGCAGGGGAGGACAGCACAACAGGAAGCATTACCAGCACCTGCTGCCTTCCCAGAGCCATGGTGCCCAGACTGCTTGGAGCCTCCCAGGTGGCAGTGTGCTAAGCAAAATGCCCTCATGCTTGGCATGTATGCTGGGGGGTTGCTGACCCCTGGTCTAGAAGATCCCATTAAGCATCTAAGCATCACAGTTTCAGTGCTCAAACTGTGAATTTGTGTCTCCAGAGATCACAGGCAGACAAGGTTCCTTGGGGAGCTCTTTTATTAGACCAACTAAATAGTTGGAAAAAATTGTTCTTTGTAAGCTTTTGGGCACAGATGCCCTTCTTCTGGCATAGGGGGAGTTTGTAGTCTCCAGACATAACATCCTTATTAACAGCAGTATAAGGAGATGAGAGATAACAACCCTGATTAGCTACCAATCAGCCCTATTGTCTCTCTACAAGTTTGTGTATACCTAGTCAAGCTCTTAAAACTGCACTTTTAGAGAGAGGTAAGAAGTTAAATGAATAGAGGATTGTTGGGTGTGGAGTAGATCTGGGCAAGGAGGAAGAGTCTGGAGATAAATGCAAGGAGGGAGGGGCAATAGAAAAAAAGAAAAAGAAAATAAAGAAACATTTTGAGCAGAATATTCCAGAAGTCTTAAGGGATAAGTTTCTGAGTACAGCCTCTCCATTGATTTGAGATTTAGTGAGGAAACAGGGGAAAAACCTGATCAGGGCAGGCGGCTTGCCAGGCCATCAAAAATGAGAAGTCTAGAAGAAATAAGAAAGCCCCAAGCTAACAACATATGGCTGCAACACTCATTTGATGTCCTCCTAATATAGCGTGGCAAAAATCCCCCAAATACCCATGATTGATCTAGTGAATTGGAGATAAGACTTCCCAATAACTTCACAAGCATCTGCTTCAATTAGCTTTGGTAAATAAAATAACCAGATCATAATTCAGTTCTCTTATGTAGCTGCAAAATTTATCTGAAAAAAATACCAAAATAAGCCACTGCTTTAAAATGTTTCAGAAAAATCACTGCTTCTAAAAATGAATCCTACATCTCTCTCCAAGCTGTAAATAATGTATTATAGTTGCATCAAAAAAATAAGAATGCACTTTTTGTAGGAAGCCTCGATTTTTCATCTCTGGTTTCTGACCAGTATTTTCTATTGTGATTTAAATAGATTTGATTTAAATCAAAAAAGTCACCCCGTTTCATGTTTTGCAGCACTTTCAAAGTGACTTGTAACAGTCAAGGAATTCACTATTGTAGTTCACAGTAATTAAAACTGTTCTTTTTTCTGCATACATCCAAATAAGAGTCGCTTGCATACCAATACTAGGAGCATAGACCAAGAGTACAGTCACCTTTAAACTATTGTATTTATCGAGTAGAAAGCCATGCTGTTTCTACATAATCATAGGGCTTTAATACATGGATATGATGGAAGGAGAGCCATCAATATGCCAAGGTAACTCCCAGCCTATGTCTGACTTGTTCAGATAGAATTCATGCATGTAGTGCAGAATCATTTAACCATTCAGCTCTACTGAAGAAAAGCCTCAAACAGGAAGTGCAGTAGACTGCAATTTGATGTCGGAGATGTGCATACCCAGCATCTCCTACGTAAATGCAATTAGGCTTTAACCTTCCACATTCAGAGAACAATTCTGTTATATGGCCTGAGCTTTGATATAGTCACTTTTCATACATCAGGAGATGATATAAGAAGGAAAGCCTTGCCACACCTTTTTGCTGTGCTCATCGTTATGCTGTCTGAAAACCTCAAACCAAACAAGATTTAATCCTGTAACAGCATAACTACAATACTAAGTCAATTTGAGTGATTTAATAAAAACCTAGATACTTCTATCAGCAGTTGTTCTTGCAGAGTACAAAAAGGAATCCTCATTGCTGCTGTACAGCTTTGTTCAACTACTCAAGTTACTGGTTCCACAATTTCTCTCAAGTAAAATGCCTTCACTGCCAGAGGGAAAAATAGTTCAAAAGGACAGGGATGGATTAACCTTTTACAGTGGGCCCTAGGCAAACAAACTCATAGGCCCCTACTTAATGTACTTTATATTTACATTACTTCCCCTCCCGCTCAATTGTACTATTTAAAACAAGCACAACTGGGCCGCTTCTTCACTTAAGGCCCTAGGCATGTGTCTAGTTTGCTTATGTGTCAATCCAGCCCTGCAAAAAAGATACAAGTAGGTATGGCAAATCTTATACTTCGCATTTCTTTACAAGAAACTAATCAACACAATGCCTACTTTAAAAAGCTATTCAGGATTACACATCCTTGAAGTAAAAAACGGCATATAATAAATACCCTTTGCTCTGACATTTCAGGAAAATTCAATTTTTACTGAGAAAATTTTAAAATAAATAAATTCCTACGTTTCAAATCTAGGAAGCAATTGCAGACACCTTTTAGATTGCAAATGCCATTTCATTCATGACTACAAGCTTTAAACACCTAAAAACCAATCCATCCATATCTAAATTTAGATTTCTTTCTGCACTGAATTAAGATCAAGAAATGCAACTTTTCATCTAGTATTTTGAAGCCATAGCCCTTTACCAGATTGCCAACACTTCTAGGGAGCAGCCTTCCAAAAAAGGATGCTTAAAATTTTTTAAAAAGTGGACAGACATTGATGACCGAATCACTTATTGGAAAAAAAAAAAACAACCCACGTGCTCCCTGCAGTCTAGGTACCAAGCTTCATAAGAAATTGAAAATACACAGTAAAACATAATCAGCATTGGCTCGAGTCAGAGGAAACAATTCTCTCAATCCATGCTTTTAAAATGTATTTTAAAAGCACACTAAATTTTACATTCATTAAGATCATGAACTCAGATTTTAGAACAGCTCAATTTTAGTTTGATTTACAAAAGAACTAATGAGGTGTCATTATTACACAGCCTTGGTATGTAATACAACCAAGTTAGTTTACCACCATTGCCACACAGTTTCCCCATTTGTGTATTTGACAGCAGTAGTTTGCAAAAAACTTTAAAAAAAAAGTTAACAAATAAATACTGAAGTGTACAAGAATGAACCATACTTTTCACATTTGATGAAGCTCCCTGCCAAGTTCAGCCTTGAGCACTACTGCTTAATCTGAACTGTAGCCATGTTAAACTGCTTTATAGGGCACTTGATAGTAGCTGCAGTCATCTCATCACATCCATACTGTTGCTTTTAAGAATTGCTATGTGTTCATGTCTCACAGCACGGCTGAAAGCTCACTATCAACTAACTGCAACTTAAAAAAAAAAAAAGTGGCGTTTTAGTTATTCAACTGTGATGAAGAAGCCAAGTTACCTTCTTTTTCTCAATGTTCCTGATCTTGTGTTTGAGGCAGATGATCCCATTTTCAATGTAAGTCTCATACGCCTGGGCAGTATTAGCCGCAGAGTTCAGAGTCGACTGCAGGGGGCTCAGCGGAGGCTGACTCTCCCCGGGCTGATTCACCTGCTGCTTGGCCGGCTTCATGCTCTTGTCCTCCCCTTCCTCGGAGAGAACTGAAGGCGACAGGCAGCGAGCCTGGGCTTGGGAAAGCTGCACCATTGAAACGGATGGGGCTGCAAAGAGACTTACTCTTATTACTGCTCTTATCACCAAATGAACACACCCAGGTACCAAAAAAATATTCACGGCATCCCCTTCCAGTTCCTTCACCCATTCAACCTCCAACTGCACAAACTTCCCCTGGCTCGGGTGTCTCCTTGCCCCTTCCCCCCATGCTTCTCTCCAGTCACCCCGCACAGCAGCGTCAGGGATGCTTCCAGAAACCCCAGCGCCCATGCGAGGCTCCCTGTTCCAGCGCGCCCAGGGCGAGGGCACAAGAAGCGGCGAGTCTCGGCACGAGTCTCTCGCCCTTCACAGGACGCTGCAGCCCCAGGCAGGGCCAGGCGGGGCCAGACGCGCGCGGGGGTCCCTGCCCGCCCGCCGTCTCGAGGGTTCCGCCGGCTGGAGGGGAAGCAGCTTCCCCCCTGCGGCCCCGGCGAGACGGGGCGAGGTCGCCTGCAAGCATCGGCCTCCGCCGCAGAGAGCGCGGGATTCACCTCCGCCGCCGCCGCGGTGGACTCTGTCACGAGTGCGGAGGATGGATGCGCCTGCAGCGGCGCTGCGCGGCTCTGCCCCGCCCCACTCTCACCTCAGCAACCGCAGCGCGCCCAGCCCCCCCCACCGCCCACCTCGCCCCTTATAGAGGCGCCCGGCCCCCAGGGGCGGGGCCTGCGCTGAGGTCACCCCCCCGCCTTCCAATCACCGCTGGCTTCCGCCTGTCCACCTGGCTCCGCCCCATCCTCGGCCCTACCCACGTGACCTTGGGGACCGTTATCTCTGGGTCTTTGGGGCTCGCTCGTGACGTCCCGACCATGGGGGCGGCCATGTTGTGGGGCGGGGCGCGTGTGACGTAACTGCCTCCCCCTATGGGCGTGCCACCCCCGAGCCGTAGGTGGGGTAGGAGTGGGGCTGACGCGGGCGGCTCCTTAGAGGGGGGGCCCTGTGGCTGCCCTTGGGTCCGAGCACTCCCGAACGTAAGTGTCACACACACAAACACAGACCGGGCATGTATACACGTGTATTTACATACCTAACTTCCCACACCTGAGCATGTTAAGGCACTTTCAGTGCGCATCCACACATGGATGTGCTGATGCGCTTTCAATCTGGCCGTAATAGCCAAGTTGCATTAGCACAGGTAGGTGCAGATGCATGAATGGACATTAACGTGGCGTGCAGCCACTGACGCATGCTGCATGAATGTGCGTTTGTGCATCTATGCGTGGGCTAATGTGACTTGGTTGCTTGTGCCTACTTTTGATACCTGCTTTTTGCAGGTATCAAATTTAGGCTTGTATGACCTTACATTGCCATTTTTAAGGTGCATCAAAGGCATGCACATGCAGACACGTGCCCTTAATGCACCTTTAAAGCAGCGATTTTAGGCTTTGCAGTCAGGGGAGGGGGATTCCAGTCACAAGCCATCACTCACCACAGTCCTGCCTCATGCAGCTGTTGGTACAGAGCCAGTTGGCCATCTCCCCTGCTGCTCCAGGCTCAATCCACACTGGGGGCTCTTCAGGGGCCAGATCCAGCATGGGTGCAGCCACCAGGGGTGTGGGGGCAGTGTGAGTGGATGTCCAGCAACACTGAGGGGTCCAGAAACAGGGACAGGGGGGTTTCCCCTGGAAACCAGGGGTCTGAGGGCAGCAGTGCTCAGCTTGGCCAGGTCCAATGTGGCCAAAGGGCCCCGAGTTCTGTAGCAGGTCAGGCCTCCCAATTTGGGTGGCCTAGCAAGCCAGATAGAGTGGATCTGTGGGCTGGATCTGGCCACAGTCTTTATGTTTGAGACCCCTGCGCCTGAAGGCAGAGGACTGGGTGAAGGTGGCACCCCCTGAGCGTTGCTTCTTGCAGAGGTGACCTGAAAAATGAAGTGAATACCAGAGAAATGAAAGCGTACATGCAATAGAAAGAGGGAGAGAACTGGGGGAGTCAGGCAGGGTGAGAGCAGGAGGGATGTAGCTTTTCCACATGTAGGATGGGTGCTTGTATGCAGCCCAGGTGCCAAAAGGAACCACTGGAGAGGACAAGGGTATCACAATGGAGAGGTGCTGTAGAAGAACTGAGAGGAAGCTGGTGCTAAATGGTCTGAGGACAAGTAGGGAAAAAGAAGGTATAGCCCCCAATCCCAGAACCACGTCTGCCCAGACAGATACAGTTGCTATTGTCCTCATGATTTTATGCAAAGTCTCGTGATAGTATGTTTCATGATAGTATGTTTGTTTTTCTTTGCTTGCTTGTTTTTTAAAGCCCCAACTTCTGGACTCAAATAATGATTAAAAAATGTCAGCTTCTTCAAAAAGTGTTTAGCTTTCATAACTGTGGAAAAAAGCTTGTAAACCATGAGCGCAGTTTTTGGGCACCAGGATTCAAGGGAGAGATGTAGACGAATTGAAAAGAATCCAATAGAAAGCAACAAAAAATGTAGATGCCTGAGAAATGTGACATATGAAAACAGGTGGGACAAATGGGACTGTTTAGCCTGGAGAACGGAAGATTGTAAGGGGGGATTTAATAATAGTCTTCAAATATCTGAAAGGATACAAAGGATGGTGATGGACTGTTTTTGGTGCCTGCAGGAACAGTACAAGAAGCAATTGCCTTATATAGCAAGAAGGGGAAATTATGTCGGTTAAAAGGAAGACGTTCAACTATAAGGGTGGTTAAACACTGAAACAGGTTATTTAGAAAGGTGATGGAATCTCCATTCTTGGACATTTTTAGGGAGCAATTTAGACTGTCACTTGAATTAGATGGTTTAGACAGGGTGACTCTCACTTCAAGCAGGAGTATGCTGTCTCTGACAGTGGCAATAGTAGATGCTATAGATGGAGACTACATGAACAGGGCATATCCAGAGTGATCCATCCCCTCCCCCCTCCTGGCATCTAACATAAATGGTTTAGGGTTGCTAGAGGACATATCCCTGACCATTCTGTTTAATAGCTATTAATGGGCCTGCCCTCCATAAATATGACTAATCCCTTTTTTAACCTGTTTTAAAAGTGTTTGGTATTAATTTGATAAATAAAGTGAGTAGACCAGTGAGCCTGGAAGGAAGGCCAGAACAAAAACTCAAAGTTGGGGAAGGAACCAAGATTGGACAATGTAGAATTAAAATAGTACTGGCTGGGCAGAGATTGGGATAAAGGACTGGAAGGAGGGAGATTGAGATGGGCAGACAGGACGGGAGCAGATGGAGACAACTGGGAGGTCTGAAAAGTAGACTAGTTAAGGAAAGCGATTGAATGAGGATCCCTGGGACTGGTGAGCACGAGTGGGATAAGAAGCTGTGAGATGTGGGGAAGAGATAGGCAAAGGCAGAAGAGTGATCATCACCAGCACACACTTCCTTCATTTACCAGGATTCCTGGTTTCAGCATTACTCTGCTGTTAATGAATATTCTTGAAACCCAGTAATAAAGAGTATATCTCAATATCTGCTCCCACCAGTCCCCACAGAAGTACTTACCCCATCCTGCTATGAGCTACTTCCATTGGCTTCAGTGGCAGAGGTCTGTGCAGTGGATGTGAAGGCTTCAACCTGGCTGACAAACCACGTAGGTACCAATAGACTGCTACATAGTAGGTGTTAGAGATGCACCCCAAAACTGAGTTGCTGTTGTGGTTCACCATATAGCATGCGTGGATATTTTCCCAAATTAGATTTACTACTGTAGTCTTTAGTCTGTTTGTAGCTCATGAAGCTGGGCTTAGTTTTCATATCTGTGGGCATGTCTACACAAGATATTTACTGCAGAGTAGGCTAATTAGCTCTGCAGTAAATGTCTCAGTGTCTATACGTGCAAGGCTATTAGGCTGGAGTAAACTAATAAAGTTGTATTAATATGCATGTGTAGCCGTGCCCTGTATGTATTATAGTGCTTGAAATAAATGTACTTTTGTTATTTGATGATGTAACTGGAAGATAATTAAGCAAGGTATTTAGCACACACCCAGGGCATTGTCTGCCTCTAAGGGGAAAATCAACTTCTCTATAGAGCATCTGTTCACAGATATGCTAAGCACTCTTGCAGCTGCAAATGAGGGAACTGTGCTGTGAACAAATGAAGTACTATATTATACTAAATCTTCTGAAAAGTTATGCCTTAACCATGTCAGATTGTCAAAGTCTTCCAGTTTTGGGACCCCAATCTCTATGTCCCTTCATTTGTAAAATGTGGGAAATATCCCCCACGCATACATACTTCACATGATTGTTGTGAAACAAATTCATTAATGCTTAAACTCAGATCTATTATCATGATGTAGAAAAACCTGTTAGGAAATTAATTATTTTGTATTCAGAGCAAACTTTGAACAATGTGCAGTAAATAAGGCCTAAGGTCAAAAGCTGAACACTAAAAATAAAACATTTAATAGTTGTTTATTCAGTGAACACCATCCATCCTCTGTGCTGAGGTAAGGGTCCTGTGGGCAAATAGTAAGCATTCACATCATTAAAGACTATATCCTTGTATATATGATCCTGAGGGGTTAGTTAAGGGAGGAATCTTAACTCTGGCATTTCCAAATTTTTGAGTGTTTTTTATATATAATTAGAGAAGACATGGTCTAGTTTACTGCATGAAACCATCATCTAAAACAACTCTGATTCCTTTCCAGTTTAGACCTTTATTTTTATTATTTAGTTTTGGTCGTGTTCAGAATGTGCAAGCTTTTTCCTTACTATATGTCAGCCAATCCATGTCAGGAAGAGTTCACTATTAATAACAATCTTAGTGCTTCACATGTTTACAGTTCTGTACAGACATTTTAACTAATCCTCACAAAAGTGTTGAATTAGATATGATATTGTAATTTATCTGTCTTCTTCTGTTCTGACAGTGGTGTCAGGAGAGTCTACATCTTATTGCCACTTGTGGCAAAGGAAGGAGGCAAGGAACTTGTGAAACTGCTCCTTTCTCAGTTTTTTTGTCTCCTTTTCCTTAGGCATATGCAGCCTTTGCTTCAGTCATTTTGCTCCCCACTCCCCTCACTTTTCCCTTTTATTTTCTAGGAAAAAAGAGGAAAGATACAAGAAAGACTTAAGTAGAAAGATTAAACAACCAGAAAGAAATTAAAAACCATGCCTCAGCCTGTCTCTGCCTCTACTTGCAATGCTTCATAGCAGACCCAGGAAAGCGTAGCAGCAGACATTACTTTACAGCTCTAGTTTTGACTGTTGGAAGCTCTATTCCTCTTATTTCATTATCCCCAGGTCCTCTGAGCCCCTAGCGGGCTCCTGCAACAATTACAACTGGGGATTTCTAAGGAATATCTTGTCTGGGTCACCACAGCCTAGTTGATGCTTCCTTTGTAGTTACTGAGCACATCTACAAGTGCACTTTAATGTGCAGTGGCCTATTTTACTGCGCATTAAAGTGTCATATAAAAAACAGTGCTAATATGCTAATGCACAGTAAAAATAGGCTACTGTGCATTAAGCTTTTGCTATTACACAGTAGGGCAGCCTAATGCACATTTGTTTAGTACCGAAACCTAAGGCCTTATAAAAGTTGCCAGTATCTCACAGTCTGGAGATCAAATTATTAGGACCTCTACTGCTGCTGACTTGCATGCCATAGCTAAGCACTTTACAAGATTTTTATTATTGACATTGAATATTATTGCCAACTCAGGTTTGATCTGTTGAACACTTCAGGCAGACCTAGAGAGAGTATCCTTGCTTGTGTTCCTTCCCAAGTCTGAGGTCTAAGCCATCCTCAGGACTTCAGCTCCAGTACATTTTAAAGACAGTGCTTTCAGAACATCTCTCTGCTATCTCTGCTGCGGTACATAAACCTTTTTTTAATCATCACTCCATGCTAACCTCAAAAACAAAAAAATGATTCCCCTCTTCCCATTTAACCATAAAGAAAGTTATGGTGGCTATATACAGGTGTTGGAATTTTGTTACAGGCATGAGCTACAGTAGGTATAGATTGCATTTGGCCCCACTAATTGCTGTTCTAGGCCCTGATCCAGTGAGGCACTTAAGCATGTACTTGTAACTTTGCTCAAGTAGTTCCATTGACTTCATTAAGGATGTCTATTTAAACCAGGATTTTAATTATTTATTGTAAATTAGTGTTAGTTTTCTTTGGAAAAAATGTTTGAAAAGTAAATATTTTTTTCCTGCAGGAATTGTGGCTTCAAAGGGACACCTCATGTGCCTGAAGTTAGGCATAGGCATAAAAGCCTTGCTGACACAACACTGACAGCTGTCCAGTCTAACAGCTACATACTATCAGGGAAGAAGACAATAGAAAATTTCATTTTGATTTTTTAATTATTTTTTCTTTGCTTTACTATTTACATTATACACGTGCACATGTACATGCACACACACAGAAAAATATGCATAACGTTTAAAAGTTATGAACAAAGCTCAAGCCAGAAATCTTGATCACATTTTAGCTGATATTCATGAACACCATTGAAGAAATAAAGAACAATTATTATATAGATAATAAGTGGTATTTTCACAGTGCTCTGCTATCACACTACCAAAAATTGGTGGAAAACTGGGAACATTCAACCAGATCTAAAGATGATCTGAAAAATATTTTTTTTTTTGGTAAAGTGTTCAGGAAAAACATGCCCCAATTTTCAATGAAAATGTTTATAAAATTGAAAACTTTTGAATTAATATTGCAATCTGTAAAATAAAAAGCATCTCCAGTTTCCTTTGAAGTTAAGAGGAGCAAAGGGTATTTAGTACCTCATAGGTTCAGGCTTATTATGTATCCCTGCCAAGCTCCCTCCACTGGTAGAAAGAGAATAATGGAAGGGTTGGAGATAGAGAGAGAGAGATGAAGACCCTGATGACTCCCAAACATGTCTGAAAGGAATCTTTTAAAACCCTGTGCTGAATTGTCCCAGCCCTGTCACTGTTCACATGTGTGCTGCAGTGCATGAAATAACACTGCTGCAGAGTAGTACATGTGTTCAGCCAGACTACCCTGTGGTGGCGTTTATTAGTCTACTGCAACCTAGTAGGGTTGCATGTGTAGACTGATGTTTTACTGGGCAGCTAATTAGTCAGCTCCGCAGTTAATGTCTTGTGTAGACATGCCCCTACAGAGTGAAATCCTGGCTCCAATGAAGCCTCTGCAAATTTTGCTATTTATTTCACTGGCATCAGGATTTCATCCACAGACTTGAATAGAACTAGTCATGTGTTCAAAGGGAAATGTAAGCTTCAGGTACTTGGCTAAACCAGAGTTCAAAAGCTCACAAAAAAGTTTGCTTTCTTACCTGTTTTGTGAAGAAGATATTTTAGATGAAAAATTCTGGGTACCCTAATTCAATGTAGTGTCTAAACGTTGAATTCTTTGTTTACAATACCAAAGCATGATAGTTTGGTACTTATTTCAAATCATTTGTACCATGCTATCAGAGACCGTCTAGAACTGAGGTTGATCTAAATTAGTTAATTTTCTGTTGCCTGTTAAGGAAAGAGAGATAAATCTGCTTCCCCAAACCAAACTCTCTAAAATCCACAAAGGGCAAAGAGCCTTCAAAAGTCAACTGGCATCTCGTTATTGCTATACTTTTTATGTAGAAGGTACTTAGATACTAAATTAGGTAACAAACCCTAAAAAGGCTATTCTCATACCAAAGATTATATGTTATATGCAGCAGAGCATAAATTGGTGGCATTACTTTTCCTCCTTTATTCTTTCTCAAGCTAACCAAACTGATCATTTTCACATTTTTTGACATGACAAATGAGCTTTCCACATTGCTAATTAAGACCTAATTATTAGTCTTGCTATGCCTTTCACATTTTTTATCTTCACTCCGAAACATTACAATCTGCTAGCTGTTTTGTTGGCTATATAAGGTTGTTTAAAACTTACTGTATTTTTGACATTTTGAGCTTATTATTGTAATGCGGAATTAAAATTCAATTCACACTGATAACCAAAGAAGTGAAACAAACAGTAGAAGTATAAATAGTTTAATAGGTGTCTGATTGTATAGGGGAGTGTTATTTAGCCTAAAGCAGTGGTTTTCAACCTATGGTCCGTAGACCTATGGGGGTCTGCAGACTATGTTTAAGGGGTCTGCAAAAGATGACTATGATCAATTAAAGGTATGTGAATACCCACACTTACACTTCAAAGGAGTCCGCACCTCCAGTCAAAATTTCCAAAGGGGTCTGCAAATGAAAAAAGGTTGAAAACTACTGGCCTAAAGTTTTAGCACAACACATGCTTTGCTGGGGTTCAATATATACTTTCTTAGCTTACTGGTTTGAGCACAACTTCTCTTGTTCTGTCTAGTCTGCTTACATGGGAGACAAATTCTTCCCTGCCAGACATATGCAAAAATGTAGATGGTGCCACAGAGACTGGAAGCAGCTGTCTCTATGACCAACCCAAAGAAAGAAAAAGTGAAGAGAATTTTGTCACCTAGGATTGCATAAAACCACAGAATACGTTTGTCATATTGCTATAGTCTTGAGAGGTTTTTGTCATGGCACTGCTTGCAATGACAATGAGTTGTTTTGATATAACTACTATTGGTGCAAATATGACGTTAAGGAAAACAAAGACAGGAGAATAAAGCACCACAGGCTAGATTCTGATCTGAACTATACTCCGTAAAATACCATTTGGACTTTCATGTTCATAATCACTGTTGAATGCTCAGAGGTGTAACCAGGCAGCTGGGCACCTGGAGCAGCTGCCATGCACAGAGGCAATGGCAACTTCTGGTCACCACCTCGCACACCACTAGGTGTGATCACACGGCTGAAGCAACAGCCATGTTTTCCCATGTCCTCTTCCTCACTCCAAGTCAACACCCAAGGCAGCTGCTCCAGTTGCCCTGCCCTGGTTATTATGCCCCTACTGTTTCCAAGCTTCTGCTATCTTATATTACAGCCACCAAAAGCTGCTCCACTTTTTTTTCCATTACATACACTATCTTCATTAGGAGGGCAAGAAGTCACAGTAACTGTTTTAGTGGCTCATGTTTTGTGTGTTTACTTTGGTCTCATTTCAGGAAGCTACTTAAAAATCTACGCATGAGTAATCTCAATGACTTTCTCTCTCAGCATGTGATTAGACTAAATATATGCTCAAGGATCCTGATGAAACATGTTCAGCAAAAGCAAAATGATGCATGATGAGTCTTTGTCTTCCTCTCCCTATACATACTGGATGCCCATGGTGGCAAATAGGAGTTTCCCAAAAGTCAGGAGAACAAAACATCAGAACGGATTTCTATTACATCAGGGAGTGAGGCTGCTCTGTTTATTCTTTAATATCACTTGTTGGTTCATGTTGTGTTTTATACCATTCTGTTAGTCATCAGGATGCCCCATCGTCCAAACCCTAGAAATATATTTTCATCTGTGCTCTCTTTTAAACACGCAAAACATACTGACTTCTTTCCTTCATCAGTAAGTTACACAGTAAGTATGTGTAGCATCTAAATAAGGCACTTGAGTGGGGAAAGAATGATCTGAACTCATTATTCCTTGAGCTTTGTAACTATGAATTATTTGTGATGCTGAAGGTAAAATCTTCTTCTTTTACATGTTTTAAGTGGAGCAGATATTTATAATTTTGTACTTTGTAATGAAGAGCTTAAAAGCAATGTTTTTTAAAATTATGGAGTCAACTGAAATGATCTACATTTATTTTGTACATCATACGTTAATAAGTGATGGCAGTGATTTCTAAATAGATAATAGAGAGAGATGATTAACATGCATACTTAAAATCTGTGTAAGAGGTAGGCAAATTACTTAATTGCACAGTCATTAGCAATGGTACATTTAATTTTTTAAAACACTTTGAGACTAGTGAATATTTATAACTACTTCATGGACATAATATAGAATGAATCATTTTTAAATTCCTAGTATTGTACAGATAACAGGACAGGTTAGAAGTAAAAATTAATATCTTAAAAATAATCAAATGTCTTTTATTTTGTTAGGGGAAACTGGCTTAAACTTATTTAAAATTGTATGTAGTTTCAGGACTCAGAATGGTGTCAGAATGACTGCTGAAAACTAAAATCTAGCTTTTTCCTTGTGCCTGTTAACTGGGTAGCAAGCTTTATAAATGGCCTAATGTACAAATGATACTTGTACTCAAACCAGCCACTGGAGTTTAAAAAAAAAAAGGAGTGGGGGAGGTATTGAGGCTTAAAAGGTATGGGAAGGGAAAGGTTATATTGGTATATAAAACCTTACACTTAATTACATCTAGACCTGTTTTTAGGTCCATTTATACTACCAAGAGCATGGACAAAAGTTAATTGCATCTTAATTGGTTTTCAAAAGAGATAGGGAAGAGATGCTTCTCATGGCCCAACAGCTGTTATGCTCTAGCTGCTACTGCCTATAGGGATACAAATTTGCAAAAACATTCCAGATTAAACCCTTCTTCATCCAGGGTCAGAGTTTGGGCCATAGGTCACTTGTATTGCTATGGACTTGTGCACATATAGCAGTTAGAGCAGGGGTGGACAGAATACAGTACCGAGCTGTTCTGAGCCTGTCAGTTAATCCTTTCTGGCCCACCAGCTGCCTCTGAGAGCTTGAGAACGGAAAGCTGTGACCTGTGCTGACCCACTGCACTCTGCCGCAGGTAGGGCCAATCTGGGCAGCACGCAGACTCCCTTGCTCCCTTCCCCCTGGCCCAGCTTTCTGTTGGCACTGCAGCTGCACAGTCCTGGCATCGTGACTGCTGGCAGCCAGGCCAAGATGGGACAGCTCACATGTGATGCAGTGTGCCAAGCAGCTGTCCTGCCTGGCTAGCCACTGTTGTGAACTACTGCTGCCATGGCATCACTAGTTCATGGTTGGCCTGGAGCAGCCACCCCCAACTTCCCCAGTGCAGCACAGCAGCAGTGGCTTATCACGGCAAGCAGGTGGCACAGCTACTCAGCATGCTGCATCATGCCCCATCTCATTCAGGCCCAGCTGCTGGCAACTTGTGGTGCCAGGACTCTGCAGCTGCAGCTGCAGCACCAACAGTAAGCTGGGGGTGGGGGCAAGGACGTATGCAGGGAGGTAGAGGAGTCTGAGCACTGTGGCGCAGCCCTGCGCCAGCTGCAGCAGAGCGGAGCAGCATGGGGTGCAGCCCTCCCTCCTCAGACTCCCAGCAGTGGCTGGAGGGCTGGATAAGACCAATTAGCATCTCCACAGCCCCTTACCCCTGGCCAAAATTCCTTAAGTGGCCCTCCAACCCAAACAATTGCCCACCCCTAGAGTGTAATAGCTGCTGGGGGCTCCCAAGCAATACCTCCACCTCCTCCAAATAAGTAACAGGACAGCTCTCACCCTGGACAGCTTTGGTGCACATGGCAGCGCTGGCTGCTGCGTGTTAGTAGTGGCAGTGGCATGGCCAACCACCAGCTGCAGTGGTGGCTATTTTTGCATTCCCCACACAAAGGTGGCATCCAGAGCTGCTGTCATGGTTGCTGCCCACCTTCTTCCAGTTATGCTACTGCCCTCCCTTTTGAATCTGCTCCCAGTAAACATTTGTTCATGCCCCAGAATGGTGTAAATGGGCCTTAAGCCCAGATCCTGAGACTTTTTTTTTATACAGGAAAGCGTTATCAGCCATAAATATGTCATTAAACAAATATAAAGCACCACATTCCTATTGTAGCGTAAATAGCTCTCTCAGTTCAGCTTAAATCCTCTCTCAAGAGACATAAGCTAAATTGGAAAGGCATGCTTATATCAGAACATGTTTCTACATCCAAGGTGAATTTAAACCATTATTATCATAACACAGCCACATATGGTATAGTATAGCATAGCTTCATCCATTTAAATTCACATTTTAGGTTATAAAACAAAAAAACGTTCCCATGTAGACAAGCTCCTAGGCACTACAATATTGTTTGTAGAGATGAATATGTTTACTTTAATCAACTGTAAATTAAAACCTTTAAAAATGTTTCTGCCTAGGAGTAATTTTGTAGCTTTCAAAACTAAATTGATAAGAATTGTCCTATTGGTATAAGATAATAGAAGAACACTTCCAAGACAATCAAGGTTGATGGCGATTCATCAGAAGACGTCAGACAGTAAAATCACTTGTGAAACTGATGGTTCAGTAACTGAGGCTTTCCTTTACTTTCAAGGGGAAGAGAGGTAGAATACCTGCCAAGTTCTCCACTTTGGCCACTGGGTTCTCAGCAATCTAAGAAGCCACAAACAAATACATACAAAATTAAAGGAAAATGTAATCAGTCATTTTCAAATATTTAAAATAGCTACTCATCTTCTAAAGATTAGTTACATCTGATCATTATTCATCTGATATAGAAGAATTTCTGCAACTTTACACGAGAACACAAAAAGCCTTCTTCCAAAGGTCAAATGAAAAACCATTGTAGGTTTCCAAATCATTAACAGAAAATATGCAAAGACTGAAACTGATGGATAAGTATATTTCAAAACACAGCTTTTGAAAATAATTCTTTTCTTTATTACAGACCTTTGATCCCAGATACTCAAAGACAAGGGTGATGAGTGCAAAATAAAATAATAGTGTGCTTTGCAAAAATTCAGCCTAACTCAGTTCCTGTTGTAGGCAACTGGAGTACTCCTATTGACTTCAGTGGGAGGCAAGTTAGGTCAACACCAAGTACTACGAAAAAACCGACCTGGATATTATATGAGATGAAACGGTTCTTTTGATAAAGCATAGGACTTTTCCCTGGAGAACCTTCTTATATCACTGAATGTGGCTTCACTTTGGGGAGAGGAGAGAACCGGGGTAGGAAAAGCTGATTCAATGCATTTCTCATTTTGAACTTCTCCTTTTCCAACAGTTTCTGAAAGAATGTTCCTGCAGTGGAAAGCTTGAGCCAGAGCTGACCACTTTCCTTTACCTTACTCTAACCTAAGAAAGAGCTAGGTTTTTTTTTTTTTTATAACTCCACTGTGGCAACATTTGGCCCTCAACACACAATTTGACTTCAGCAGTTCAAGCAAGAAGCCATATCAGACCCACAGGTTTTGAAAACATATTTCAATAATGATGGCAGAGCAAGGAACTCTTGGTTCAGTGAGACCAGTCCCCTGCTATCTCAGGCAACCATATCATATCATCCCTTGCATATAAACATTCACCTTTCATTTTGGCTGTCTCACAAATATATAAGCTTTCCTAAGAAAGGAGATTCACTATCCCTGTCTGAGGGGAAGTGAATCTCAGAGCCCATAGTTTACAGGCCATGCTGCTTTAACTTGGTAGTTAGCGATATAGAAACATGGAAGAGATAGACTGAACTGTGCAATTTTCTATAATTATATGAAAAATAAGCTAGCATATATTTACTTGCTGAACTACCAGCATCATCTTCCTCTCCTGTCACCTCAACCACACAACTCTGTATCAGGTATCCACTCCCCAGCTTCCCAACCTCATGACAGACTGAACTGTACATTCCTGCATGGACGATTGATTGTCCTTATGCCATCTCCCTCACCTTTTCTCTTCAAGTAAGAAGGATCTGATTAATTTATGCAGGATACAGCAGTGGAGGACTTCCCATCTTATCTTTTTTAAGAGATGCAAGGAGGGGCATGTCTGGTGCTGAGAGACCACAACCAGTTAATATCTAACAGCACAGCTCCTGCAAGAAGCTATGGACAGACCCCCCAGTGGGACACAAACACCCCATTCTAAGGGGACAACAGGCACATAGCCTGAGACAAGACTGCCTTAAGCACCATCCACATAGGCACAGCTATCCATGGGAGATTCCCCACTAAGGAAACAGACAACTTGGCAGTGGCTAGTTTCCCCCCAAACATCCCTGAAAACTCATGGAGCTAGTACAGAGGATCCTCTCCAAGGTGGTTCAGTGCAGCAAGGATTCTCATGGCCTGTGTGTCGGTGAGATAAGGAAAAATCCTCTAGCTCTCCACAAGCAAAAGTGAGTCTGACCCAACTTCAAGCATCTTCTTCACTCCTCTTTTCCTTCAGCTCCTCTGTCCTTTACTGAAAATGACATTTGTCCTCATATCTTTACAAAGCTTTGTGCCATTCATGCCACCTTTTATATCTGAAACACCCTAATGCCAGGTACCCTCCCTTCCTTTCAAATCCTTCCTTAAAACTCACTTTCTGCTTAGTCTTCCTACACTGAGTTCTGTTCCACTGCTATCTGTTCAAATTTCACCATTCGGGTTGTATATCATTGCACTTAGCTGAATTAGATGATAAACAATGGAGAAACTTCATCTGTTTCATGTCTAAAGCGCTGCAGATAATATATGATTTTTCATTATGACTCATTACTTGTATTTCAGTAGCATCATTTGAATTGGGCCCTGGGATGGATTGCACCCTCAGCAAGTTCATGGATTACACCAAACTGGGAGGTGTAGTAGATGCATTGGAGGGTAGGGCTAGGATTAAGAATGATTTAGATAAATCGTGGGATTGGGCCAAAAGAAATCTCATGAGGTTCAACAAGGACAAGTGCAAAGTCCTGCACTTATGATGGAAGAGCCCCATGTACTAGTACAACTTGGGGATTAACTGGCTAAGCAGCAGCTGTGCAGAAAAGGACCTGGGGGTTACAGTGGACAATAAGCTGGATATGAGCCAACAATGTGCCCTTGTTGCCAAGAAGGTTAACAGCATACTAGGCTGCATTAGTAGGAGCATTGCCAGCAGATCAAGGGAAATAAATATTCCTCTATTCTGCACTGGTGAGCCACATTTGGAGTACTATTTCCAGTTTTGGGTCCCCCACTATAGAAAGGATGTGGACAAGAAGCCCAAGTCGTACAGATTGGTCCTGGATGATCCCTTCAGCTGAGCTGATTCCTCACAGCAGCTTTTAAAATCAGGATCAGGAAAAGGCCACAGACCCAAACCAGGACTCCAGGGCGAAAGCCTATAAGTACATGAGGTGGGTGCTTCAGGATCTGGGGGAGCACCTGTTCACCAGGGCACCCCACGGGAAGAAAAGGTCCAGTGGCTGCAAACGGCTGTTTCAGGCTGGACATAAGGAAAAACTTCTTTACTGTCTGAGCCCCTCAAGCCCTGGAACAGACTGCCACCAGAGGTGGTGCAAGCACCTACTCTGGACACGTTCAAGAAACGTTTGGATGCTTATCTTGCTGGGATCCTTTGACCCCAGCTGACTTCTTGCCCCTGGGGTAGGGGGCTGGACCCGATGATCTTCCAAGGTCCCTTCCAGCCCTAATGTCTATGAAATTTATGAAGTTGGAGACAGTCCAGCAGAGAGCAACAGAAATGCGTCAGGGGCTGAGGCACATAACTTACGAGAAGAGACTGAGGGAACTAGGTCTATTTAGTCTGCAGACGAGAAGACTGAGAGGGGATCTGATAGCAGCCTTTAACTACCTGAAAGGGAAGGGAGGGTCCAAAGAGGATGGAGCTAGACTGTTCTCAGTGGTGGCAAATGACAGAACAAGGAGCAATGGTCTCAAGTTGTAGGAAGGAAGATATAAGGTGAATATTGGGAAAAAACTCTCTCACTAGGAGGGTGGTGAAGCACTGGAACAGGTTTCCTAGAGGTGGTGGAATCTCCATCCCTGGATGTTTTTAAGGGCTGGCTAGACAAAACCATGGCTGGAATGATCTAGCTGGGGATGGTCCTGCTTTGAGCAGGAGGTTGGAATAATTGACCTCCTGAGGTCCCTTCCAACCCTAATTTTATGTTTCTATGCTTCATTAGGTACTGAGCATACAGAAAATAAGAGACAATCCCTGCCCCAGTGTGTTCACAATCTAAACAAGACAAGAATTAACAGGTGGGTTTGGACAAACAAGAAAGCAAAATGCAGAAAGTAGTTTGAATTTGTAAGTCACTTGAAATGCAGAGAGTAGTTTGTGCCCAGCGCAATTATTTTTGGCAGTATCTAGACCCCTGCCTATGATTATTTCTGAATAAAATGTTTTGAAAGCTCTACCAATTGTAAATAGGAGGTAATATTAACAGGGTAGGTTCCCATACCACTATTACTTTTTTCTCTCACTCCCAGGTGAGCCAAGGCCACAACGTGATGCCCAATTAGAACATAAAATAGCAAGTTAGAAACCCCTTGACCTGTCAGAGCAGTTTTCTAACATTGGTAGTACTACAACAGGCAGGCGTATGCAGGGATCTGTACAGACCTGAGGATCCTGATGTAAAATGGACAGAACATTTGTAATTAGTCACAAGAATTTTTCTAAACAGCAACAGTGAATTAATGTTTTGCCCTTTACATTAGATGTTTTAGATATATTTATATATATATTCTGTCAATAGGTTGGCTTAGCTTTTCTCCTTGATTCCACCTAAACTGATTTTGCAGTTAAAAACAAACCTGACCAGAGGGTGCTAGTGACACACAAACTCAATCCACTTATTTCTGTTAATATCACAGCACCTCAGACATTAGCATGCTATATCAGGCAAACAGAATACTTACTAGTCCTATATTATGCTTACTACATTTGTTTTGTTCGATCACTTCTGCTTACTCAGTTATTCGGTATTGCAAATCTTCCTCATTAAAGCAAATTTCTGCAATATTCAGTGAGAGTGAAACAAAGCAGATAAACATACTGTCAAGAAAAGCTTGGCATACTTTAGAATCAGTCCTACCAGCCAGGAAAACCGTAGGAGCCTGCCAAATAACACAACTCTGTTCTATTCTATTCCAACTTGAAATGTATGAAGGCATCATTTCATAAATAAAAAGCCCAGGGACAAAACTGTCACCAGGAACGTGTCTGATATCTGTGTGACAGCTACTGAAAAGTTGTCCCACATGCACAACTTTTCAATGTGGCTTTGTGACGGTTCCCTATTTACCCATACAATAGAGTTCTGTCAAGTGGAATGCTACTTTTGCAAAGTTGTACGGCAGCCAGTTAACTGAAAACAAAAGTGACATGGGCCTGTATTACCACAAACACAGATACAGCTCTAACATCACTATAGAGCTCTCTGGCAGGAATCAGCAAGCATGGGCATGGGCATCAGCCACTAAACATCTTTCCCTTCTACAAGTTCTTATCAGCATTAATGTCTGTCAGTACCTCCAACTATTTTTAATAGACCAGATTCTTAGCTGGTGCCCACTGATGCTCTCTCCAATGCAGCTATCGCAATTGAAACCAAGTTACAGTCCAGCCCAGAACCTGTTTTGTGTGCGTGTGTTTGTAAAGTGGTACTTTCTGATACTTCGCTTATTGCCTGCCCAATTGTCTCACCCTGCTCCAGTAACACAGAATCGGGAAAATATGTGAAATAACAACATGCATTAGAATGAATTCCTGTTCAACTGTAACCTCAGCCTTCAAGCAACAGAACTACCTGGCCTGATTCCCCATTACTTTAAAGGTGCGTCACACTAGAGATGCTCTATACTGCCAGACTAAAGTCAACATATCTGTACATTATACTCAGAGGGCATGTCTACATGTGCCCCTGACTCTGCATTTGGTGCTGCAGTCATTTACTGAGCAATCCCAGTGGCAGTTATTTTTAGATGCTACGTCACCATAGCTCATCGCTACAGTGATGTAGTGTCTTGTGTAGAAACGCCCAGAGGGTGTGTTCTGACAAGCACGCACACGTGGTTTGCAGCTCCTCAAACCCACCTGAGGCATGTGCATGTGCATCCGTTTGCTGTATTGCTAATTTGCAGTGCAGTGGGTTTTTTTGTCACCTAGAAGTCCTGGTGTCAAAAAAAGAGCACTGCTAAAAAAAAGCAGTGAGGCACATGTGGCAGGAACATGCACCACCAGAAACAAAGCTTGGCCAGTTAGAGCCATCCTCTGGCTGCCAGCCAGACTCCAAGCAGCTGGCTCAGTGCCACTGCTGCCCTGCACAGCCCTCAGGACCCTAGGTAAGGCTGCTGGGACCAGCGCAGGTGCTGGCCCCAACCAGGTCAATATGATATGCACCGGGGTGTGCCCAAAGACAAACTATTTATCTTGCAGGAAACATGCGCCCCTGCATGTGTGCGCTCATCAGGATGTGCCCACAGGGTGCATCTACACATGCACTTTGCTGAAGAGTAGACCAATTAACTGCAGGAAAGTGTCACCCTCTACATGTCTGCCAGTATTAGGACACATTGAATTAATTAAGATAGTACTGTCAGAGTAAGTAATTGCACTGAAATGCATGTGTAGGTGGTGATGGGCTGGTTGGTGCACAAGTGCAGGGTCTGTCTGCCAGCTAGCCATACAGCCCTGCAAGTTCTGCACCCTTGTGCCCAAGCCAGCCCCTCTGCTGTCACCCCTGTGTCCCCTGCCAGCCTGGGGCTACTTCATCCCAGCTCAAATTGCTCTCCTGGGTACACGTGCACACACTGCACCTGGGACCAGTTTTCTCTGGCACAAACTGCTTCAGAGTTTATCACCTTGCATTAACTGCATGTGCAGATGCCCCCAGAGAGTGCTGTGCAAACCAGACTAGTGAAACAGAAAACTCACTCTCCATGGAGGTACTTAAGCAGCATCTCTCTGTTTTTCACTCTTCACTTTTTGCTAACCTATGAGGGCCAATGTCCATGCTGGCCTTGCCCAAATACCAGAAAAGGATCTGAAGTAAATCCCTAGTTTCTTCACTGAATGTCTGAAGACTTTCACCAAAACCTTGGCTCCCTTGAAACAATGCACATACTGCACATCTTAAGAGGAAACAGAAGGTTTGGACAAAAGAGTTCAGGTCTACAAATCAATAAGCATGAAATCTGACGCCCAAGGTGCCTATACATGTGCAGCAAGGCTGCTCTGATGCACTGCAGCGCATCAGAGCAGACTCGATTGAGCATCACGTGCATCAGCATCCCCATACTGAAAAATGGAGGCAGGGACGTTTTAACTAAACCTTGTTTGATGAGCTTTAGTTAAAGTGCCCCCACCATCATTTTTCAGCATGGGGATGTCAATACATGCGACTCTCCAGACACTCTAATTAGAGCAGCTCTTAGAGGCGCTTTAATTAACCCCCTCCTCCCCTGCCACTTCTGGAACATGCCTATAAATGACCCTAGTCTTTATCTAGCAAGGGACATCACCCTGAGCTGATCACTGCCCTCCTCTTAGGGAGTTGATTACAGTCAGTCAGGGTCTCTCTTAATTCAGAACCAGGCCTCCAACTATCCATAGTTCAGGGTGGAAACCTAGCGTTTGACATCTGCCTGTATCAGATCCCTTACCTAGAAAGATGTGATTTTAGTAGTGGATCAGTAATACACAAAGGAAAATATATTTGTAAACTTTTACCGTAACCATATTTGAAGTCCAGTTTGATTAAATGCGTTTGTATTTAACTGAAGAACATACATTATGAAAAATTTCATTCTCAGAAGCATAGGAACCAGAAAAAAAAGCATTCTAAAACAGAAAGTGCGTGGGAATTTTTAAATCTCTAACCAAAGATATGATTGATTAAAGATCTAATAGTTTGAGATCTTGAGTGCCTGCTGACAACCAGAAGAGGAATACTGTAGCAGAGTAACAAAATCTGGAGGGAAGGGATTTATATGGACCCAATAGTGCAGGTGAGGTGTTACAAATGGTGGATGGTGTAGAAGAATCACTTCCTTTGACTTGTAGGTGATAGTTGTTAATGCAACCCACTGTGCTGTTAGCTTTGAACAACAAGCACACACTGTGCAAGAGCACTCCAGGGGACAAGGCAAAGGCAACACAGTGGAGAGGGGTGTGTGTGGGGGGACATGTGTCCACAGCAGGGCACAGGGCTGCAGCTGGGCTGGACCAGCTCTGGGCAAGACCTGGTGCAAGAGGGAGCACTGCCCTGCCGCGGCCAACAAGATGAGGTGCAGCAGTGTGGAGCTGTACCCCCACTGCTGCAGGGCAGGCAGGGCATGCCTCATGTTGGTGGTGCAGCACCCCTTCCTGTGCCAGGTCCTGCCCACTGGGCTGCAGAGGTGGCTCCTATCCAAAACTGGTCTGGCCCAGCTGCAGCCCTGTACCCTACTGTGGGTGCAGCAATCTCAGGGCACATGTGCCCCCCACTTCCCTGCCATGTCACTTGTGCCACCTCCTGCCCTCTGCCATGTGTCACCTGTGCCCACACCCCCTCTTCCCCATGCACCCATCCTGTTCCCCACACACTGGAGGGCTGGATGTCCATCATCTTAGGCTCCCCCCCCCAGGCAAAAATAAAATTTGGTGCCCATGTATGGAGCTCTCAATAAGTTCAATGCTGTTGAAAAGAAACCATGGAAGAAATATCTAATCCTAGAAGTTAGAGAGATTTCTTGTGGAAAAGAAAAATAAAGATCGTATGGGAGGTCATCTGAGTATATTCCCAATGTTAATTGCTAATGTAATGTGTACCAGACTGATATGGAGATCTGGAGTCCTTTTTGCCCACAGAACAAATAAAATGGACCTGATTATCTAATCACTTCCATCACTTTCTAGTCTAGTGACTTCAGTGAACTTATTATTCTTATACAAAGGGGAAACTGAGCCAGACCCAACAGGTACCACTCCTGTAGAACACATCACCCTCTTTCCCAACACATGGAAGTAGCATAGGGTTTTCTACTGTGTCCTAGATTTCTAGCTCTGATAAGTTGGGATGACATAGGGATGGTTCTGCTTTGAGCAGGGGTTGGACTAGATGACCTCCTGAGATCCCTTCCAACCCTCATTTTCTATGATTCTATGACTTAAAGCTCCTTCCTCCTTTCAACCATCATTCTTCTCCTATAACTGCAAACTGGTCTCAGTCACTGGGTGCATATTATATATATTCACTAGGAAATAGGTTGAGAATACTAACTAAAGATCACATACATTAGTGAACAGCCATCTTTTCACATGCCCAGTCCTTGGCTGGAACCTGCTCACCTGATTTTCATTCACTGGAGCATCTTCCAAGATTAGCAAGTTCTGACTTTAAAATGTGGGTCACTTACCGTTCTTGCTCTAGTCCATTTGCTTCCTTGGGAGGCACTGAGTCCAGGGAAAAGACAGAGAGGTAAAAAAGAATGTTTTATTTCTTGCTGGCTCAAAGTAAAACGCATTACTCAATATTCAATAGATGATTCAGCTTTTGCCAAAGTCCTAAGTGTAAATGACTCATGACCCAGAAAGAACATTTTCAAGGTTGCTTCTCTCTGAAATGTATTTCCAAAATATACAATGTGTGTCTTTTGGGAAGGCAGGATGTTTGGGAGCATGCATATATGCATTTGTGTGCACATAAAGACACAAACAACACAACACACTTTACTTCCCTATTTCTACCTGAGACTGCCCAATGTGTTTTTCTGTACTGCATGTAGAAGCAATTTGTTCAAGAAACCCTGATGATATCAACTGTTTGTCACACACTTTTAGGGGAAAGAACAACTTGGCTCTTTTCTGTGCATCACTTGAGAAAGGCCCAACAACATTTCAAACAGCTTGCAGAAATTGGGTGGAAGTGAAGAATTTTGGCTATCCTGTGAAAACAGCACCACCTCATGGCCATTACCAGAACTCAAACATAGAAGACCAACAGAACCATATTAAAGGACAGAGGGAGTAATAAGCTTTCAAGCTGTACCTATAGATCATCACAATACCATTATAGTGCAGTCCAGCTCTGAAAGAGGTTGTTGCAGCATAGCATTGTGGGTTTGTTGTCAGTGTCCCATAATGGCATGCTTAAAATGTTCAACCGGCAGTTAAAATAGATTACTAGCTACAAGCACAGCAAATGTACCCTGAGCTCTGAAAGAAGATGGATTCTCTCCGTCTCCTAACAACAAAGGCTCTGCATCCAAGTGACAACTTTGCAACTGTGTTGTCTAAAAGTTACGCTTTCCTATGGAACCCCATTGTTTTAGTAGGTTTGCACAGTTGTGATGGATTGGAACTCGGATAGCCTTATGGTTGAAGCACAAGATAAAATCCACAGGCCACTCCATCGTCAGTTGCATTGGCTCTTCAGGGCTACTGGGAATAACAAGCAATAGAAATATGCAGTAGTTATTCAAGCTCTGCCCCTCCCATCTATAGTTTCTCAGCCTAATTTTCTGTTCCACCAGTACGTTATCAATTTACTTCCAAGCAGGCGAGCAGCCTTATGAACCCGATTAGTTCTCACAACTACAGGGAACATCTATCCCTTAGCACCAGAGAGGCCAACCTGATTTATTCATTCCAATAAAAGTTCTTAGAAGTTATGGGCTTAAAGTATAAATTACTCAGTGAAGTTCTGTGGTTTGTTAGGCAGGAGACTAGATTGAATGATTGCAATGGTGCCTTTGACTTTAATTCCATGGATTCATAGATGTTAAAGTAACAATGGCAAAGCACAGGGGCTTGTGACTTTTCGTAGAGAAAAAATGAATAGCACCCAATCATCGTGGTTATTAGTTAAATGTATTTTGTGCATCAGTTACCTGGCAATCTGAATTTGCATAGGTACATTCCAGGATACCCTTTGGTACAGACATTGAATCCTCTCCATTCTTGTCATAAGTGTTGCTATTTTTGCTATAGCAGAGTGTTTTGATCTCTGTCCAATTTCGTAATAACATTAATTTTTATAATGCTACTTCACAGACTTGATTCCCAACAAAAAAGCCTATATAAAGGGTCAACTTTTCTTATGGCAAATTATTTCCCAGAACTACAGATCTGTTTTCAGCAATAGGCTGTAACATTTTTCCCAGATTCTTATTTACACAGAGACTCCTTTTCATTGCTCTAAGAAATTAGCAGGGTATTAAACTGAGGGTCTTTTATTTTTAGAACTCAAGGCCAAATATCTAGAGCTCTCTGCTGCATCCTAACCAAGGTGATATTAGGCAGAACAGGAGAAAGCAGGTCTTTAGTAACTAACTTTCATAATAAATGGTACAACATTAAAAACATCTCTTAGAAGATGCATCTAAAATATCCAATGATGTTTGGAAAAAAATCTTCAATACAAACTGCATGTAATTTTACTATCTTAGTCTGTGTACATCCATTTAACATTTATAGAACCACAAACCCTTTGCATACCAGTTTGTTTCTCTTTTTTATATGCCAGATAATAGTATACTTACCCACTATTCTTTTTTTGTAGTAGCAGCACAATGAAAAGTTGCCCTGAGTTCATGCATGTATTTGAACTCATTACAAATTACAATCTATTTTTAATGAGTTGCTAGGTTAAAGGCCCAATTTTTCCAAGGGATTTAGGTACTTACCTTCCACCAAGATCAGTAGGAGACAGGCACCTAAATATCTGGACCCAAGTAGTTGTGCATACATTATGTTAATTTAGGACAACAAACCATCAATTCATTTTTAGGCCTAATTACACCAAGTCTCAATCCATTACTTAAATCTAACCAAAACTGCATTTTAAATCAAGACAGAATGGTTCTAACTTAATTCGTCTAAAATTAATGTCAATGAAACTAAACTATTCTAAAGTGAATGTACATTCAGGGTTAGTGCCACTAGTACCAGAAAAGAAAATTCCTTTATAGCATACAGAAGTACAGTGTGCCTAACCCTGTGAACACTTTTGCACAGAAGCACACCTTTCTTTTTGTAGAAACCTGGTAGTCACACTGCCAGATACTATTTCTAGTTCTGCCACTAAATTCTGGGCTGACCTTAGGCAACTCACATTGCTTTTCTGGCCATCCACTTCTCCATCTATAAACTAGGTGCACAGACCTCTTCCACGAAGGTCCTTGAGATGCACTGATGAGCAGTGTGGTATGAACCAAGTACTAGGGCTTTGCATCTCTCTTTACAATAACCCGATACACAAACCTCTTGCAGGGGTTTGGGACTTATTGTATAGGTATTAGGGACCCTTAAGTTTTGATTCTTCACTACCCTCAGATGCCTTGAAACAGTCAAATCACTAACAACTCAGGAAAAAAAAAAAAACAAACAACTTAAGCAAGCTTTTTTCAGAGAGTGGTTTTTATTTACCTCTTGTACTTGATGATGTTGTATTGGGGTTTTCCTTAAAATCACTGTGATGGCCTAAAACATTGAGTAAGAATAGTAGTCTGGCATGAAGTCTCACTCCCTTCATTCGAAAAAACAAGATTGCAGTAAAGCTGCTGAACATATCTCCCTGATTTTATAAATCACTGAAGTGGCCTCTTTCTGTGTCCAGACAACTCCACTAGGTGACCTGCTTCTCAATACTACACAATAAAATGGTTTTGTTCCCAAGAGCAATGTTCCTGGTGCCTTGAGACCACAACAAATTTACTGAAGGTCACCCAAACAGCATCATCTTCAAGGATTAGAGATGAAAGCAGTTCACATTTACTGGTAATTCCTGAGCAGGTAAAAACAAGGAAGTATACAGTACTCCTCCACTATACTTCAACTCTTCTTCCAAAGTTTCAGTTTCTCTATATTTCAGGAAAAAGAGTTATCTTTCAGTCTTTTCTTGCACAAAATTGCTTACAATGAACCTTGCATTGCCTGATCTGGTTTAACCACTGTGTCTGCAAGCCTCATTTCTAGACAGAACTCAAGTAATCCTGGAAAGAAAAAGAGAGAGAGATAAAAAACAGGTTTATTTCTCTAAATAAGTCTGAATTTTTATTTGTTACCCTAGTAAAAAAACCCAAAAAACACAAAAAGTTTGGATTACAAGTGTATGAACAGTATAGAAAAAGTACAAAACAGTTTCCATACATTTCTAATACATTAATACAAAGTGCATGGACTACATACAGTTCATCTTGCATTACTACAGAGAAAGGAAGTGGAAAGGAGCAAGGGGAAGCAGTTGGTGGCTGAAATCTAGCAATAAATAAATAAATACAGAAGACAGAGATGATTGATATTAGAGCACATCCTACCACCAGTACTGCAGCCATGAGCAAAAGGAATCACTGACACTTAAAACACAAACTCAAATGTAAAATGGTACTATGTAAATTTTGCCCTCCCTTTAGAATGCAAGTTAACATGTTTAAAACAAAGCAAAAACTACAGGTGAAAGGGCACTGTAAGGCCGTGAAAATACCAAGCTCCATTTTTCGTGACATCCTGCCAACAACTTGAGACATCTTAACAGAAGGGGGAAAAAAAGCTTGGTTTCTGCTTTGAAGTTGAAGGAAGGTTTATATTTAAAACCTGAAAATCTCTTTTCCCCCCGCTATCATTTTATCTTCTATATGCTCACCAACCAGCAAAGCCCTGCCTATCCAAATTTCATGCTGAAGACCCATAGGAAAAAATAAAAAGTTTCTAGCAGTCCACTGCAGGTTCACACAAGGATCCAAAAAAAGTCTAAATTTCAACATTATGCAAGTTAAACCTTCATAAAAGAAATATGAAGCAAGTCAGAAGCTTAAAACTATAGCAGACTCTGAAGAAGCTGTTTGCACTCTAAAAGCAAAAGCTGTAGCACACAGGAATGCCACAACCATTTGCACACAAGTTTTAAATCAGGAATGTGCATAGGAAATATTAACCCACTGTTTTGCCACAACATGCAGCATGCATAGAGCAGTCTTGAGTTTTTAAACAGCATGTACAGAATTTGCAATAGATCCAGCATTTACAGAAGTGTTACTTCATTGGTTGCAAAAGAAAGGAATATGTTCCAGAACAGGAATCTTGGATCAGACCCCCAGAAAAAAACAAAAACAAACACGCAGACAAAACACTGAGGTGCCAAGTTACATCTGGAATGGTGCTTGACTCCTTATCCACGTGGTTTTGGTTGTGACGGGTCCAAATCCAGGACCTGGCCTCTTCTCTGGTTATACTCCATCAGCTGTTTGTTCTTTCATAGAGTCCAACAATTCAAGATGGCAAATTCTAAACCCAATTCCTCATCTACATCTGATGTGGGCCACAGGTTGCCTCTCTGACTTCTCTCTGGGGGCAATCGCACAAGGCCTCGCCTGTCTGCATCTCAGTTGTAATTCAGTGGTTTTACACTTTACTTTTATTCGACTCTTAGTTAAGGAGGGACTGACAAGATGGCCAAAGAGTTCACCATCTCTCTTCAGCTTTCCTGAATACTTAATATTTTGACCCATCTCTTACATTAGCACTACTTGCATAAGGGGTGTCTGCAGTTACCTGTCCTTGCCCTAAACGAAGGATGAAATTAAAGTCCGTCTTTGTTTAAAGATCAGTAGTACAGGTTTAGATCACCATATATTTAAAAAAAAAAAACAAACAAACAATATATATATATATATAAATAGAAGTCTGGTAAAGAATAGACTTAAACGCTTCTATGCATAGATTCATGCTACCAAATCGTGTCTCAAAAAAGAAATACCTTAAATTGGGGAGAAAAATAAGACTGCTCAACCAACTTAAAATGCACGACACCACCAATGCTTCTCTCAGTATAGAAATATTAAACTACATACATTTTATTATACAGCAAAACCCATCTCCAAGTTCAGTCATGTAGAGGGCCGTGTTGTGGGAAGAATGACTTGGGGGACGACCTTGCAGCAGCATTCAGCTTTGCTAAGTGTTCCATAGCATCTTAAATATTATGTACATTTTTTTTTTTTCCAGGAAGAAAAAGATGCAAACTGGTTTCAGAGTTTGTGGAACTGTGGCAGTAAAACCGAAAACTGTTCTAAGGAATGGTCTTTTTGGCAGCATAGCAGGTGTCCAAAGTGAAGAGAGGGTCATTTTCTAGCATCTTCCAGAGAATAAAAAAAAGGTTCCATATACATTTTTTTGCTATTTGCTAAGGAAGTCACCATTCCTCCTGATTAGAGACGGCTGGAGATTGGGGTCCCTGTGGTTCTGGCTTCTCAGTGTCTGACTTCTTATTGCTACAGCATGGTTTGAAGAGATGAGTGTCTATAAGGACTTCTCCAAAACGTCCTTTGTAAATAATTCCACAGCAGACTTTTTGCCTGGAAGAGGCAGAGGGTGGAAAAAGATTGTTTATATCCATCAAGGTACACACATGCATGCAGAAACAGGTACAGATATACAAAAAAAAAAAAAATGTAACCAGGATGCCACAGTTTACAATCTAGGGGGCATGTCTACACATGCTTTTATGCAGGCCTACATTTAATGTGCATTAAGGCAATTTAGGTGCATGTCTACACATGCATGCACTAAGGTGTATTAACATGGTGGATGGACCAACTTGGCACTAAAGTTAGTGCCAAGTCAGTCTACATATGCAGCAGGCACTCTAGCTATTCACTCTAAAATCTGATACCTGCTTTTGCAGGTATCAATTTAAGTGCAAAAGGCCATAAAAAAAAAAAAAAAATCACTATTAAGGCAGATTATGAGTATGCACATATAAACCCACACCCTTAATGTGCCTTAAAAATGGCCAATGCACCTCAAAATTGGCATGTGTAGATGCACCCAGATCTCAATTTAGATCTTAGGCACCATACACATACTTGACACTTGTGCCTATTTTCCATCTCTGCTGACTTTTCCTTAGGATAGATGGAAATTTTTGGTCAAAAAAAAAAAAAAAAAAAAAAAAGGGGGAACCACACGGAAAACACACACCCACCCAGAAAAAGAGACAGGTCCCACAGAACCCAAAACACAAAAAACACATCTGGTCTCTAAATCCCCTGAACTGCTTTGAAAAAAAAGTCAAGTCTGAATTTACATTTCCTACTTTGGTCCTTAAAGTTGCATGAACATAGACATGTGCTTTTTTACCAAGCTATTTTAAACACATTGTACTTGTGAAGGCCATTTTAAAGGCAGTAAGTCGCATGTATTTGACAAACATACTGAACAAGAGGTCAGTACATTCGCCATGTAGCAAAAGCATGAAAAAAAAAAAAAAAAAAAAAAAAAAAAAGGATCCTAAGGATTCCTAAGCCTCTAGGAAAACCCACCACTCCCCTATTTCAAATATTTTATGACCATGATCATGGATCAGTTATGCAACTGATTTGCGTGGGTGCTGCTCATAGTTAGCTATCCCCCCGGACCTTTCAAGGTACTCCCATATGTATGCGTACCCCTGATTGACAACCCCAATCTAGACATTTCATCTGATATTTAGTATGCAGAAGCCAATCTTAAAATAAAATAATTACAAACCCTCCAAGGAACAGCTAGATTGATGTTGTTTCCTACTGTCAAAATGTCAGTTATTTCAGACTAAATATCTTTAATACTTTGAGGGGAAAACAAAACAAAACAAAACAAAAACCAAACCAACAAGTCTTAAGAACACAGCATTTCTTTCAAGAGGATTTTCTTCCACAGGTCCAAATCCACACTTTCTGTACTACTGAATAAACTTAAGCCACAACCTTAAACGTTGTGTTCTTCAACAGCTGTCTATGAATGCTATGGAAGTTGCTAAGGAAAGAAGCATAGCGTGCCTTGTAATTAAGCTGAATTGCTGGGTGCACTAAATGTTTTTGTTGCCTTTTACCTTTTCCAGTAGGTGAGATCTAAAAAGGAGAAGACTGGTGTTCTGCTGGACCCCGGGCTCATCTCTGTGTCAGAGCCATCATCAGACTGGTTACTGTAACAGGGAGACTGAGCTGGAGAGGCACTTGAAGTGGTGCTGTGGGCATCAGAATCTACAGGAGATGGGAGAACAAGGGGGCGGGGGGAGAATTGTGTGCAATTTACTAGTTAGTCATCTACCACCAATAGGTCAGAGACAACGTAAGAAACAGAACTGAAGACACTTTTCCAGTACAAGTAATGCTACTGTCAACTAGCTAGGAAGAACATAAACTGATCATTTCCATTGACTTCTGGCATTTTCAGTAAAATCCTGGAAGGTCATGCCAGCAATTCAGAAAGATCCCATGGACAAGGATGGTCTTATAGGCAAAGCACTGCACTGGCACTTCTGGGACCTATTCCTGTCTGTCACAGGCTTCCCCCACAACCACAGACTTGAGGATCTGGTCCCACTGACATCCATGACAAAACTCCCAATGGCTTGCATCCTTAGCTCTGAAAGTCAGGGTATAAACAGCCTCTCCCCACTCCCTTTACCATATCAGTTTGGAGTCCAAGTCCATGAAGCCCCTCATCCTTGGGACTACTTACAGCACATGACGTTAGGCATGTATGGAAGCCCATGTCAGTCAAGGCCTTGGACTCCTTGAGACAAAGCCAGTCTCTCCCCCCTTCACTATGTGCATGGCCAGCATCTAAACTTCGCTATTTTGTTCATGCTAATTTATACTTGCATATACTACTGTCTGTTCCAAGGGCACAATATGAACAACAGTAAAACCCAGAGATCTTTGGAAATTGTTCTGCGTGTGTCCCCTTCAAGTCAGGTAATAACAAAAAACAGATAAGGGAATAAGACGACAGTAGTTACATGGCTGGAGTATTCTACTACTAAGGAAAGGGCTAAACTGATTTTAAAATAACACCCAATTGATTGCACTGGGCATTATCTAGATTAGGCCAATTAACTGTAAGCTGCTTTGGCAATGAACTTGCGTTCCTAGTATTTCTCAACTTACTGTGCCGTTTGAAATCCTTTTGCAGTTTGCTGATTTGATTGCTCTTCATTCTGCTTCCAGAAAGGGTTTTCATTTTCTTTGGTTTCAGTGTTGTTTTAAGACTGGGTCCAGCCCTTGCATCCACCACCTGAAAGGCAACATAGTAATTGAAAAGTGTTCAGTTACTTCTACTCTTATTTCCTTATCAGAGCTCAAGCATGGTTTACGCAAGAGAAGTTGCACTAGTTTAGCAACAGGTGTTTAAATGGGTTTAAAGTAACACAACTGTGTATTGACACTTTTCTAGTCATTTAAACTTAGCTTGGAACTAGACTATTCTATAAAAGAAAGTAAAGTGGGCTTAAAACACCTTCAGGTGAACTAGTGCAACTTTGTGTTGACAAATATTCAGCTTGGTTTGCAGCTGTAATTAAAGTCAACACAAATCAAAGTAAGGAGTGTTCACACAGTTTCTGCCTTGTTTGTTTTAAAACTGGTTTGAGCTAACTGTTGGATGGGTAAGCCCCAAATAGTGGCAGCATGCTTAGCTCCCATGACACTGTCAAAGTCCTCATGTAAAGAGGGACAGCGGGAGGAAGCTCTCTCCCCCCAGCTGTAGACCCAAAACAGACGGCTATATCCAGTCAGAATGTGCAAGAGGGTGTGATGGTGAGAGATTAGTCATTTTAATTATCTGACCAAGCCAAGTGGATTTATAATGTTGCTTAAGCAAGTCACCTGGCTTGTTCAGGCAAAAAGACAAAAACAAAACGAACCTTCACAGCCAAATTACCATCTTTGGACTTAGGCCACATCTGGAACATTTTAATGTCAAAAGGAAGACTTTTGGAGAAACAGCTTGTGAAAATTAGAGTGGTTTCAGCAACGAAAGGCTGTGTATGAACCAGGTGAAGGCAGGGAATAGCCATATAATAGTCAGTTTTAAGTAGCTTTTACAGATGCAGAACGTGGAAGAAAGTCACTTAACAGTGCCATTACTAGATGAATAGGGACTGAAGGAGGTAAATATTTAAAAAAAAAAGCTGACTAACATGATTCCAGTTTTTTTTGGATCCTGCTGGCAGTTTTTTCCATCTTTTCACCAAAAGAACACATGCATTGCAGATGTCTCCTGACCGGGCCTCATGGAGCCTATCAGGAAAAACAAAACAGAACAAAACCCTTGCTTACTGGTTAGCCTCTTAAAGTCAAAACAGTTGGCATAAAAGCAGGGAGTGTGGGGTGGGAGATTCTCAAACTAAGACTTTCAGAAGTGATTAGCAATTGAGCATGCTCAACTTGATGCACCCTAAAAAGGGATCCAATATCCATATATTCAATTGGAATAGGGCCTTTTTTTTTTTTTTTTTTTTAAAAAGGTGCCTCAGGCTGGGAGCCAATATATAAATAAACCATTTGCCTCTTTCAAGCAACTTTGGCCCCAACATATTAAAGACGAGTCATAACCCTCTGTAGGATCAATTTTTATTCAAATTCCAAGATGCTGATATTTTTCCTCCCTCCCTTTCAACACGGTGGGAGGAAAAAAAAAAACAAAAACCCAAAACAAAAAACACACCCCAGGAAGCCTCATCTCAGAATCAAGTATTTAGTGAAAAAGCAGTCAGAAGAGGCAGCAGAAATCCACTCAAAGGCATGGGGAGGTGTGGGAATTCTTTGCTTTTGAGATGCTTGTTAATACCAAAAATTTATATGGAGATAGAGCTATAAAGTTTGCATTAAAATTCTATCAATTCTGAAAAGAACCCTGAAACACTGTAAATTTGACTGACATGCCTGGATAGGACAAGCCAGTTTTTGTTCATTGTTCAATTACAGGCCCTGTGTTGCTAAATATGCTTCAGACAGCCCCAAAACAAAAAGCATAGATGTACTGTTTTGACACTTTAGCAGGTCACCAGATATTTAGCTGAGGCCAGACGTCCAGTGCCAGATTCACACACACAGGTCATGAGCAAGAGAAATAACTGTAAAAAACACACACACACACCACAGGAAAAAAGGAACAAGGCAAACTAAGGGCCTAACCCTGCTAATGCTCTCAAAACCTTCCCGCTATGGGTGGCACCCATGTAGCAAGTGATACTGCTCACATGTCATAAAACCACAGGCAGAAGCATGTTTAAAGGGTATAAATGCTCACAATAACTGAACAAACTGGTGGGAACAAAAGGAAAAAATATATGCAGAGACAATGACAACAGACATTTTTGCACAGTAAAATGCTGCAGTGGATAAACTTCTACAGCTATGAGATTCCTAGTGCTATGGCTAATTACAAACTATGTGCATTAAAAGAAATAATAATTACAAGCTGTCAAGCAGCAACTGGATGCCTTGACAACTTGATAAAAGATAGAAAAATTCAAGGTTATTGTAAGACCATTTCAGAGTGCCAAAGCTACATGGTCAAACCAGCTTTAAAATGAGCATTTTTAAGTTGTGCAACTTAATTTATTAGGGCTTTGAAATGTCCATGTGTCCAATGCCTTCTAATGGCAAAAAAGAAACAAAACTTTTTTCCAGGCTCTTTTCACATCACATTTCTGCTGTGAAAGTTTACCTTTACAATGGGAGCCCCTATTCTAAACTGAGAGGCATCACTCTTTTGAGCTAAGAAAAATGACTTACAAAATTTGAGTTTTAAAATGAAACCCCAGAAGATTTTATTTAATCAAAGTCACAAGAGCCTCCACAGCTCTATTGTGCTCTGCTGCACTACACATGCACCTTCTGATGTGTTGGCTCTTTGTACAGATTTAAATTAACACAAAGGATGCATCCCCACAAGCGTGCAACTCCAGGGGTATGCATTTCCTATGGGACAAATAGTGACACAGCTGTGCCACTGCTATTAGTCTCTGGGCATGCACCTGGCAAGTACATTCTGGTGAACAGCAAGGTGACCCCAGTTGGGTAGGGGAGGCTGGGGTCTACACCTGCGCTGGCCCCAGGGCCTTCCCCGGGGTGCTGGGGGCCTCCTGAGGCAGCAGTGGTGCCAAGCCAGTTGCTTGGAGCTTGGCCAGCAGCCAGAGCAGGATGCCTCTCTGGTGTTTTATGCTGCTGCCACATGCACCAGGCTGCTTTTTTCACTGGTGGCTTTTTTTTGTTTGTTTGTTGACACCAGGATCTCCCAGCATCAAAAAAAAAAAATTGCTGCGCTGCAAGTTCACAGTATGGCGAATGGGTGCAAGTGTGCTTTGCAGTGCCGTAGACTGCTTTGTGGTTCCACAAACCACACGGGCACCCATAGGCACACCCACAATGTCCAAGCCGTTGGAACAATGCAGGCCAGGTCCTTCACCAGTATGAGTCAGCAGTACTCTCCTGAAGTCACTGGAGCTGCGCTATAGCCCCACGCCATTCGTGTAAGCTGTGGAGGCCAAAGCCAGCTCTATACCAAACTCTAATCAGTGCCTTTAGTACTGCACTTTGAGAGAAACTTAATTTTTCAAGTTTGCTGCTTAAAGACAGAAGCAAGAACCAATAGAAATGACAATACACATTTGCCTGGCAAAGGATCTTACCCAAAGCAGTTCTGGAAATCCTTTTCATAACGTTTACTGTCAGTGAAACGAGAACTGGAAGACTTAGCCCTGCAAATACAGCAGCCCTCTATACTTCGGTACATCTTCGGTTTGTGAAAACCAAACATCTTTCTTTCTTTCTTTGCTGTTGTCTGTGGAACAAAGAACTACCATCACTTAATCTCTTCAAGTCATAGCTTGGGGATTTAAAAAAAACAAACAAACAAACAAAAAAACCCAGAAGAAACAGCCTCATGGGTAACTGGGTAAAAGTTATATATAGGTTATACTTCAGGAGGGGGAACACCCTTATGAAAAACTTCTCATTTAAGACACTCTTGCTATCCCACATGATCTTTAAAACAGTAGCTCTCAATCTTCTTAGACTCAAGGCATCCCTTGGAAAATGCCTGCTCTTAGTTTTCATTTTCTGACTACAGGAAAATACTAAAACAAAGAACTCTGCAAGACCACCGCAGATCAGAATGCTTTTAACACTACATTCCTACATAAAATCTCTGTGTTTATCTTGTCAATCATGACTGCACACCTAACAGCACTAACAGTAATTTAAAAGGACAGGTACTTAAAGCATGCTTATTTTAAATTCAGCACAAAATAGCTGATGTCTGCTGCGTCCCAAATCTGAGTGCCCCAAGCCAATCTAACTGGACATATGACTAGGTCTCCCAGAATATAGGTCTACATGGAAGGTATGCTTACACTGTAGTCTATGGGTCCAAATGCAGCTTGCACAGACACCCTTGAGCTAGCTTTAACTAGTTCAACCTAGCTGATGGCAGCAACATGCTAGGGGGGGGGCACCCCAGAATTTCAGTGCAGAGTATACGACCCTATCTAGGGCTCTCAGTAACTATGGAGTGCTGAAGCATGTGCCACAGTGGTTATTCTGCCACTTGTCCCCAAACTGGCTAGATAAATACTAGCACAGATATATGTTTACATGAACTACAGTCACAGCACCAGACTGCAGTAGAGACCTAGCCTAAAAACAAACAAACAAACAAAAAAAACAAAAAACAACTGCACTGCAAGTGGCCTGCTAGAGTTCTTTACTAGACGCTTAGGGACTCCATGTCAAGTGGATTCATTTTCCAGGTAGAAAGGTTCATTCTAGCTGCCAGCTCCACAAGCTCCATCTAGACTCTGAAGGTCAAGCAGTATTCCTTGCAGCTTCTGTATTGTTACTAGCAATCCTGATCCAACCAAGGCGTATCATATGAGTACAAGCAATGTGCAGTGGAAGTGTCTGTTGGCTTCCAGTTAGGAAAAAACAAAACAAAAACACAAACCAATTAAGCTAAATTTTGGACTCAGTAACCCACAAATAAAGAGAGTGGCCTTAAGATGCCACAGCTCCCCTCCCTCCACGAGCTCCAAAACTCCTAATCACCTGTGGAACTGCATTTAGCCCCCAATTTTAGAAAATACTTAAGAACGCATTTAAAACTTCAAGCACTTGATTACAGCTATTCAAGACCTCAGTCACACATGTGTATTACCACCAGCCAGCTCAGGGCCTTAACCAAGAACAAGTTTTTACAGGCCATGCAAAACACATTAGCTAGTTATGAAGTAAACACATTGAGGTGCTATTCCAAGAGTGTTTTTTTAAAAACACAAAGTGTTGCAACTTTTACTTGTACAATCCTATCTAACAAAGAGAGCTGCTTCTATTTGCTATGAGTGCCAAGAACAGATTAATTGTACAGAGAATGGAGAAACCAAATTTGGTGCTAGAAGCTCTATACAAGCAGGCTCTCTGCTGCAACAAACAGCAGCTACTAGCAGCAGTGAGAAGTAAAGGGATGGAAATAAGACCAAGCAATTACATTATGAGAGAATCCATCAAAACCAGAAGAGAATTTGGGGGACTATGAAGTAAAGTGGTGATGATAAAGAGATGGAACTTACTCTGTAGTAAGTAGTCAGCAAGTGAAACATGCTCTTATGTTTGTCCAATAAAATAAGAGTGGAAAAGAGGAACTAAGGGTCCATTCTACAAATGTTTACTGCTTGGCTTAGTGATAAACAGTGGGTGAAAGTTGCTCCCGAGCAGAAGGCTGGTTCTAACCAACCAGAGCATTGCAGAAGCACTTCCAGGAAAGAGAGTGGCCCTTCACAGCAAAGTGCCAACCCTCTACATGAAAAGGTGAAGGTCACCCTACCACAAGCTGTTCCAGCACCACGAACTCCTGTGTGTATTTTTAGTGGCTCTGAAGAACACCACTACAGCGCAGAAGTTGAGCAGCTCTGCAATGCTCCCAGACTCCAATGGAGAAAATAAAGATCTGGGAGTCTTGCACCAAAAAAAAAAAAAAAAATCCATGTTAACACCTTCACACTAAACCCATCTAGACTAGCGGTCAGCAACATGGTGGCAGCAGACTGGAATGGCCCAACTTGGGTCCAACGCAGCGACCACTGCTTGGCCTCATCCCCATCATGGAAAAGCACTCAGCGGTGGTTTGGCAAGAGCCCCCACTGCTGAATACTACAGAAGCCTCAGCAATGAGACATTCAGCAGCACACAGGCTATATATTGCCCGCCCCTGATCTAGAAAGACAGATAGTAGATCAAAAGCCTATGATTTTGGTGTACTTTAATAAACTGCTTATTATCATTATCATCATCACACTACCTTCACTAATACCCAAAGGCCCCAATCAGGCTTAATTCTCCACTACGCTAGGTACTGTACAGACAGGAAGACACAGTCTATGCTCCAAAGAGCTGGAGCTGACAAACAACAATACTTCCCTGATTTCACCAGCTGCAATTATGAATTTTCCCAGACAAATTTCAAGGGGAGGGAAAAAACCCCTAAGCATCATTTTCAGTGGAATCAAAAAAACTTTCTTTTCCATTAGAGACATTCCACAGCCTCCAACAGAAGCACAAATAGGCTTTAGACAGTACGTCTTCCTTCCTGAATCTGCAAGACAGGCAGCCTGGAACTGCCAGCCTATTCTTCTTCAAAGCCCAAGCAGCCAGGCTGAATGCTGGACTTCTCTCCTGCCCTTCCTCCCCAGTCCAGGCTACAGTCTGGCTATTATTCTGGCCTCATGCTTGGACTAGGCTTTGGGGCACTTGCACCCTTCCTGTGGAGGAGAATTTTAGTTGCAGATCCACCAAACCCATCCTCAAATCCCAGCGTACTTGTATGGCAGAGCTCCCATGGTGCTGGACTTTGCAATAGGAGATGATGCACTTTCCAGCAGATGCTCACCCAAATCTTTCTCCACCTCCACCCCCTTCCCCATGAACCACACTGGTGCTCTGCAAAAGGATGTGCAGGAGGCAGTTAAGGGAAGTGTAGCTCAAAACTACTTCTCTGTTCTTCCACAAATAACTTTTCAGTAATACTTAGCTAGTAGTAAGACTGGGTAACTTCTGGCAAACATGAGGGGAAACTCTGGTTATTCTGAATCAGAGTGGGAAACCAGATAGGGTAGAGGTACAAAAGGTGTCAAGAACTCTTCTCCACCATTTCCCCTGTCATGACAAGGTAGAGAGAGTGAACACAATATATAGCCAAGTCAGGTTAACATCTCCTTTTATCCTAGGGTACAAGCTGGTGGGGAAGTATACAGAGACTCCTGGCACTGGGGACAGGATGGGGGCCAGGGTTTATAAGCAGCCATGCAAGATATCTGTTTTAATTCATTAGTGTACAATATGACCCTTCAACAAGACTTGTGAGAGTACTGTATTTAACAAGTCTTTTGAGACTGTCAGTGCATTCACTTGGGAGATTTTAACTAACTGACAATTTTTAGATTTTGTTTATGGCAACCCAATATTAAGCCTGCAGTTTGGTGCTTTACTTTAGAAAGCATGATACTTGCTGCTAACAGCTTCACCAGTGGTGCAAAAGAAACAACACCTGCCTTTACCTCTATAGAAGAGGCCAGTGCACAGATGTGGAAAGGGTGTTCACATATGAATGTTTCCAACCTGGGTTCTCAAAGAGAGGAGCCACAGGGGGACACCACAAATCAGTCATTTCAACAATGTTTGGGCATTCTGCACTGGATTCTCGCTCCCATTCTCCCAGGAGCTGCTTTTCAACACAAAGCTTCCAAGAGAAGGAAAAACTAGAAGCATCTGTTTCCTATTTGATGAATGGTCAGTGACAGCATACATCATTCCTGAATGGATAAGAATTACTCGAGAAAACACCAGCAAAATAGATCGCTTTGACAAATGTCAAACAGCAGTGTTATAAATGGAAGGTGTCAGTACAGCCACACATTTAATCCCAATCAGTTGCCATTTGACCATTATACACTAAACAGACGGTCAGCTGATGAGTTTAATAGCCAAAAGAGATCACACTTAAGCTTAGGAGCACTTACTGATACTGCTGTCACACAGTTCTGTCTGCATGTCTGTTCAAAAGCATAATTAATGTGCCTTGTCCTTGAATCACTGCTGACATCAAGTCAGAGTTCAGCATGCTTGAAAGGACTAGTTTAAAGTTTTGCAACTTCAGATGCCAACAAGAGTAGCAGCAGGGCTGGAGAAAGGTTAACCCTTAATCATAAATTTAAATAGATATCAATTGGGACAGATGCACAGCAGGTAAAAACGGGTATAGCACTCCTGAAGTTAAAGGAGCTATGCCAGCTTTCAGCAGTTGAGGCCAAATGCAAATCTACTTCCAATTCTTGTTTAGCAAGAACTCTGACATACTCCAAAACTCTGCATCCGTCAGACTGGGAAAGGGTGGAGGGGAAAATGACAGAGGCAGCAAAGCCTGTTCAGAAGGTTAGCGTCATCTGAAGTACTAGCAGGAAGCAGCGCCTCTTCAGAAGATGTGGGGTCAGGCAGTGAGCAATGGCAGGGTGGGAGGGGCTGGGCACAATACAGCATGCATCAACCCTGCTTGAGAGCAATTTTCTCCTTCAGTTTACCTGTCAGGACTAGAATTTGGGATTCAACAGTTCCATCTAACACTGGCTCTTCTGCTTTAGTTGCTAATGCACAAAAAAAACCACTCGGCTTCAGATGTTTGTGACATTATAAAACTAGCAGAAAGATCCCAATTCTTGAAGTTTAGGCTTTACAACAAAACATAGGAGCTAACAGTCTTCTGGGCTGGTTGATTTTTAAAAGCAAAACAGGAAAGGTCAGCAATTTTCCTTTCCAGCTTCCTCCTGCAGTCATCCCAGCAATAGAAGTTGAAGGGAAACCTTTGTAACAAAAAGAAAGGAATTTGTAGATAACAGACAAACAATCCCATTTCACATACAGCTTTGTAAACCAATCAAAAGAAAGCACACTCCCCCCGCCACCTGGTTTGTGGACACTAGAGACAGCCATTCCCTGGGTACTTTACAAAGAAAGCAGCTTATCAGAGAAGCAAAGGGATGGCATTCCAGGCACTCAACACCTGCTCTCTTCCTGCTCCAGTCCTGGGCTCATTCAGGCTTTGCCCAGCCCAAATCCTCCAACAGTTGGCAGAGAAAGAGTAAAAAGAAACCCTGCTATTAACTTGACTTCTTCCTTTCAGTACAAAGACAATGCCCCCACCCCCCACTACAATTTTTACCTGCTGTAAGTTAGCAAGACACCTCCACATTCTGTAGTTGAGCCAATTCAAAACTGAGAATCTGACCCACACCTACAGATACAAACCATGTCTGTCAGCAGAAAACCCAAAATGTTGATTTCTACAGCACTTGGATGAAGATGAAAATTATGTCCAAGTGAAAGAACTTCTTTAGATAGGAAGGCCTTGAACTAAAGAAACAAAGCTCTGGAATGCACACCTGCACACTAGAACAATAAGCTTCTTCCAAACCAGCCCATCGTGCCAGGAGCCGAGTTGCCCATCTAGCTAGTAAATGCTTGGGCTTGTCCCTTAGCCATGGAAAACTGACATTGCTCTACTGGAATTCAGTGGAGGTACACAGAGCCTCATACCAACTAAAAGATCTGGCCTTTGAGTCTTTGATAAAGAAATCTCTCACAAGTAATCTCCCCCCCTCCCTCCAAAACCCTCAGTATGGTGTGCAAAATTAAACTAGACCCCACACAATTGCACTTGATCTGAGCCGAGTTGTCCAAAGCCAAAATGGTACAAGGAACAAAAAACAGTAGCACCCACTAGAAAAGCCAATGTAATTTTCACATAAGGAGGGAGACAGTATAAAAAGGTTTCACTCAAAAAAAAAAGCAAGGATTGGTTCCTATAAAAAAAAGCACAACTTTGGAACTGTGTAAATTCTTCTAACTGCCATATCCTAAATCTCTCACATAGAATGTGAGACTTGGAAGGGACCTCAGGATGTCATCTACTCCAATGCCTGCCTAAACTACATCACCCCAGCCAAGGCTTTGTCTAGCCAGTTCTTTAAAGCCTGGAGGCAAGGATAGAAATCCCACAAGCTCTCTGGGTTACCTGTTCCAGTGTTTTACTATCCTTCTAGTGGGAAAGTTGTTCTTAATATCCAGCCTAAACTTCCCTCACTTCAACTTGAGACCATTGCTCCTTTTTCTGTTATCAGGCACCACTGAGAGCAGTCTAGCTCCATCCTCTTTGGAACTACCCTTCAGGTAGTTGAAGGCTGAAATTAAATCCCTCCTTAGTCTCCTCTCCTCCAGACTAAGTAAACCCAGTTCCCTCAGCATCACCTTGTAGGTCGTGTGCCAGAGCCCCTTAACCATTTTTGGTGCCCTCTGCTGGACTCTCCCCCATGTATCCACATCCTTTCTGAAGTGGGGGACCCACAACTGGACACAGTACTCCACATGCAGCTTCACTAGTGGTGTAGAGGGGAATAAACCCCTTCCCAGGATCTGCTGGTAACATTCCTGCCAATAAAGCTATTATGCTGTTAGCCTTCTTCATAAGGGCACACTATTGGCTTAAATACAAGTTAACTGTGCATGGTAACCTCCAAGTTGTGGTCTGCAATGTTATGCCAAGACAAAACAAATTATAAGACAGTTCAGCTGTAACCTCAGGAATATTTTCTGCTCCAAGAACACATACGCTAATCCTTTTGCTGCTGCTGCTTCACTGATGAAAAAACTTACAATGTAGTAGCTACAACCGGCAGCAACCACTGGTCTACAGTTAGTGAGAAAAATCAACATTTTTCTGCTCCCCCCCCCACCTCTTGCTGTGGCTGAGTTGCTGTAACATTTTGGACTGCATCTGTAACTACTGTGGGTAAAGTTTTCAGAAGTACCTGAATTATTTAGGAGCTTATGGCCCACATACTTATAGTACCTGGGCACTTAAAAATGGGATTAATGGGAATTTAGGAGCTTAAGTCACTTGGGCGCCTTTGTAAAAAGGTTAAGCTATAAAAGCATTCTAAAATGAATAGCTAGGCATGAGAACTCTAAACAACAATGTTTAGGACAAGAAAAAAAAAAAATACATGTGTGTAAAAAAAGTACAACTCAGCTGCACCCATTCACACCTGACCTATGGCTTTATTAGCTACCACAACCAGGGTTCAGTCCCAACAAAACTGCACACTTACAAGAAAATCCTAAGGTGTTGTACAAGTAGGGCTGATGAGGTAACAGGCAACACTTGTACGAATCAGCAGCAAGCCAGTAGAGCAACATGGTTTTTAAGGCCATCCAATTTGAGGTGCAGGCTTGCACACAAGTTAAAAATAAATCAAAATCAACATGATGGGCACTTATGGTCCTTACAGACACAGTCTTGCTTTCATATCTGTTTCTCCTGCAAAAGCTGTTGCAACTCAACAGCAGCACTGAATGAGTAAAGATATTTGTTTTGGTAAAAGTGTAAAACCCTTTGATCCAGAGATGCATTTGCATTGTAATAGAGTACTCTTATTCATTATTTCATTCGCATTTTAAACCATCAGGGCATATGCCAAAGTATGACCTGGAAATCCAGTATGCAGAAGGACTGTTACGAAATGGAGTTCCACCCTCCTGTTCTGACTATACACAGACCTTTCAAAGCCATGTTTCCAACCATACAGTCTGCTTTTTCCGATACCTGCTGTTAGCTAGTGGTGAGCAAGCATAACCACTAACATTTGCTTCAGAAACTGTCACATGCACAATCACACTCCTTTTATCTTAGTTAAAGGGAAGTCAGTCAAAGAGTTGATTAAAAAACCCCAAAAAACTGATTACAAAGTAAGCAGGGAACCATGACCTTAACTGCCTGCTAACAGGTGGATGAGAGATGCATGAAGAACTCAACTGTCCTTGTTTTAAGGCTAATAAATTGTTTGTTTGTTCTAGCTTACATGACTATTAGCTACAATTTTTACACATTTTCTACCAAATAACAAAACATCTCTCTACTTTTAGCAAGCACCAGGTGCTCACACAAGTCAGGCATCAACCAACAATTTTTGTAGGGCTTTCAGTAGCACCTAATGGACTTTGAAAAGCAATTGGACTTGAGTACTAAAGGAAATTGGACACCTGGTACCTGTGGGTGGTGCTGAAGTTTCTACTAGCTGTCATAAGTGAACCTGAACCTCCACCACTGACTTCAAAAGAAGTTTACTACGAGCTATAAATCAAACAGAAGGCAGGGCAGGGTGGCACCTTACCAACTGCTACTCAGCTCTAAAAAGGTGTCAGTCACCCTTTCCCATCTTCTGCCCGATTTCAGGCTAACACTATGAATCAGAGGAAGATTGGAACCCAGGAATAAGGAAAGAGAGTGTCTGCTCAATGCCCACTCAAGTCAGCAGAAATATTACAGTTTGATTCAACCAAATGCAAGTCACTCAGAAACTATATGCATGTGCCCACTGTATGCTGGACCTCAATCCATTTGGTAGGATGACTGTCAAAACCTGGAAGTCCATCATGCACAATGGATCTAGCCATGTACTGATTTACAGAGAGCCACAGTAGACTTCTGTAGATGGGCCATTTATAGTCTTACCTGTAGGAGGGAGTGCTCAGGATCAGAGCTGTTTGCAGAAGTGTTGCCACCCTCGTGCTGTGTGGTCTATGGAAAAACAGAGGTCTACAAAAGCCCTCAACCTGCCAGGAGCACTAAGAGAAAACAAAGCAAACAGAATAGGTTCAAGTACATTACTTATTCCATATATGAATGCTAACCTGTTTCAACAACATCTGGCCCTACACTCTTGGAAACTTGGTCCCACAAGAGTAAGTATCCTCATCCTTTATCATACATGTACCTAGATGCTATTAGAAATAAGCCACATCTGCAATCAGAGCATGCCACTTGTACTGCCTATCTAAAATACGCACACCTCCCTCATAAAAATACAAGTAAGTGCATAACAAAAGCTTCCAGTGTTTTAGATTTCTGCCAGTTTTAAAATGCTAAAAACAATTAGATCAAGTCAGAGGCCAAGTAATTAGTCAACTTTGTTAAACAAGCAAAACTAGGAAATTCTTTTTGCAATTATCATCAAGTAATCTTGACCCAAAGGACTGGCTGGCAATTCTTAGAGGAAAAGCTGTTGGGGGAATATATCTATGGGGCAGCCATAGGATATTCACCCCACAGGTCTGACAGAGTCAGAGGGAGCTTTTGATACAAGGAAAACAGGATCTTGCCACTGCTTTGTCCAGGTATTTCCTGGTCTGGGCTGATAGAGACAACCTAGCAAGCAAGTAAACAAGACAACCCACAGTAGCTTCCCCTTATTAGCCCTTTAGTAACATATCTGCAGATGAGCATAGGAAAGGAAACAGAAATTAAGTCCAGATGAAATGGAGACTTAAGTAACTAGAAGTGTTTCTCCTTACTCAAAATAAGGTTACTTTCTTAAAATAAATACAAATGTATACATACCCCACCCCACCCCCCACATATGGATGGTAAGCTGCTCCAAGCGAAATCTGGCTCTTTTCAAATTTATATATAACAAACCAGTTTACGGCAAAAACAAGAACTCTTAAGCTCTGTTTCAGCTTGCAATTCCCAGCTGAAACAAAGCTCAAAAGGACAAGTATTTGAAACAGTGTAATAATGCCAAGTGAGGTAGCAAAAAAGAGGAAAGAAAGAGAAAAGTTCTAAAACTACACGCTCTCTAAATCTCTCACAGTAAAGAGAAGCAGCCCCTGAACCACTCATACTTTGCCATTTTTCTACTAAGATGCTTTGTGTAGCTACCGGATACTGCTAAATGTCCCCCTGAAAAAGGACTTAAACCCTCTGAAAAGACTCCAAAAGCCCTCCAAACAACAACAAGTGGGTCAGGCCCTAAATCCCAGCCCCTGAAGTCAAGCCTGAAAAGTCCTGGGAATTGAACAGAGCCGGGGCTGGGATTCCCGGGCAGATTTCCAGCGTGCAGCGTGCCCAGGGACTGGCGACAAAAAAGGAACACCCAAGAGGCCAAGCTCTCTTCTCAAGCTGCGCCCATGACACCAAGGAACAAAAAGTTAGGGCAAAAAGAAAAAAAAGTTCAGGTAGGAGCAAGGGCGTGGGAGGGAAGCGTACTGGAGACGGGCATCCCCCGCCAGAGTGCAGTGCAGCCTGGAACAAAGACCACCCACCCCCCAGCCACCCCGGCGAGGACGACCTACTTTTCACAGAGGCCATGATGATCAGGTAGACAACAAGGCTCAGGTCACCCGCAGCCACCCTGGGCACCCCGAGCCTCTCTGCAGTGCACAAAAGCAGCTGCGCTGAAGCAAGGTGCAGCCAGAAACAACCCCCCTCCCCCCAGCCGCCCTCCCACAGCCCCTGCCACGAGGTCGCAGGGAAGCGCAGCGCTTGTGGCCACTGGGGGAGGGAGACGCGGAGTCATCGCTGCTCGGCTCCCCCCACCTCCTGCCACCAGTTGAAGTTTGCAGGCCCCCAGAGCAGGGTGCCACCACCACCCCAACCCGTGCCCCCCCGGCCGGCTGGGGTGGGGGCAGGCACGTCGCCCACAGCCCGCGGCGCCCGCGACCAGCCCTTTGTTTTCCCTGCAGCCTGCTCCTGCCTACGTGCGGGGCCAGCGGGGAAGGCGGTTCGCTCCGCGGCTGCGGGGGCCACGCGGAGAGGAGTTTGCTGGCAAGTCGCGCTGGGGCTCGGGAAGTGGCCAGACGCCATCACGGTCCGGGGCCGCGGGGACGAGACTCGGCCGGGCCGGGAGCACGTGTCGTGTCAGAGCGCGCGCGCACAGCCCGGCCGGGCCCCTTGCACGCGCCCGCGCCCCACTTGCACGCGCCCCCCCAGGGCAGCAGGCCGGGCCACCTGCACACCCACCTACCCCCTTACACACATACACACCTCCCCCCTCCGGGCTACTTGAACCGGCCCCAGCCCATCACACCCTGCTACCACCTCCACCCCTCCCCACCCCCCGCCCGAGCTACAGGTGCAGGCGGCGGGCGCGGGCCGGCCCCACGCGGGAAGGCGACCCGGGCTCCGCGCCCTCCTCCCGCCCGCGGAGGGGTCTCCGCGCCGACAGCACCAGCAGGTCCCGCCGCGCCGGGCCAGGCGCCGCCGGGGCTCCTCCGCTCGCGAACAAAGCGGGGGCAGCTGCCCCGGGGCAGAAGTTGGGTCGAGCAGAAGCTGGGGCGGCCCGCGGGAAATATAATCATCACCACCACAAGAGCCCGAGGACCGCGAAGCGCTCACCTCGCCGCCGCCGCCGCCCGCAACTTGGCTTCGCCGCCCCGCGCGCGCTGCGCCGCCGCTCCTGCGCCCGCAGCACTTGGGTTGTTAGCTCGCTAGTGCGTGCGTGCGTGTATGTGTCCCCGCCCACGAGGCGCTGCGCGCGTGCGCCGTTCCCACGGCTCGGTTCTCCTCAATCGAGCTGCTCTACATCCGGCCCCCATTGTCCTTTTAAGGGAGAAAGGTCCGCGCGGGAAGCCTGGGAGGAGAGGCGGGGCCGCTCGTGGTGTCGCGCACCACGCCCCTCCCCTCCCCTCCCCTCCCGCCGAGCGCTGCGGTGGCTGCGAGGGGGGGAGCGGGCTCGGCGCAGCGCGGCTAAGGGCGCAGGGCGCGGGTGAGACGCCTCCGTGGGCAGGGACCCGGGTGCCCCCTGCGCCCCGCGCTCGGCGTGCCCGGTTCCCCAAGGCGCGGGAGCGCGGCACAACTGCTCCGCCTTCCCCGGCGTCGGGGCCAGGCCAGTTACGCTTTGACTCTTTCGCGGATTCACAGAAGTTTGGGGCTGGAAGGGACCTCGTGAGATCACCGGGTCCAGCCCCCCTGCTCTGGGCAGGAAAGAGTGCGGGGTCAGAATGACGCCAGCAAGGAACTGGGGGGCCTGCAAAAAAAGTTGGGCTGCCCATCAGGTTGCCCTAATCAAATCAGAGACCCCCACAGGGTTAGGCCTTGAATTCTGCCCAGTATCTGTGCAGTACCTACAGCAGCTGTTTACAGGGTGCAACGGCATGACAAAGTTCAGGCAATGCGGTGTTGCAAAGAGGAGGAGGCAGCATGTTCAGTATATCAAAGGGTCGCAAACAAACTTTAAAAGTAGATCAAGAAACTTTAAAAAATGGATTCTCCTTTAAAGGAAAAAAAGTGGGAAGCCCTGGCAGAGTTCCAGCCTGCCAGGGGCTGTTTGCCCCCCCCCCCCCCAATGCTTTACACACTGGGGGCTGGGGTTTGGGAGCAGCAGGTCAGGAGTGAGGGGTGCTGGGTCAGGACTGGCTATCAGTGTTCACAAATGGCTCCTGGCACAAAACAAGGTTTAGATCATGTAAATGCCATCTTTCTGCCAGGCAAGGGTCGTATTTAGGGGTTTAATCCCAACCATAGTAACTATACTGGGGTTAGTAAAACATGCTGATCAATAACAGAACTGCCCCCACCCAAAGGATCCCCTACTCGGTGCACACTGATGTCCCTCACAGTACTCCATACCGCCCTCTGCAACCCTTGCCTTCACCAGCCTTGCCCCACCATCACAGCACAGACCCCCACAGAAGGACTGCCGTCTGCTTCTCTGCAACCCAACAGCCTCACAAGCAAGTGACAGGACACAGAAGCAGCATATTGACATGGGGGGAGGGAAGGGGCTACCGAGGCTGGGAGAAAGGCCTAAGAGACTGCTTGCAGGCTGCTGTGCTCCCACTTTGACACCAGGCAGCGCAGCTCTGCTCTGTATGCTCATCAAGGCTTGCCTCCTGCTGCTTTCTGACCAGGAATTTTCAATCCAGGTCCCAGTTGCTTAGCTTTTTTATGAATGGATTTCTACAGACTTTACAAACAGACAGGGCCGGATTACCACACAGGCAAATGAGACATATGCCTAGGGCCCTAAAGGAAGAAGAGGGCCAGTTGTGCTTATTTTATATATTATAATTATTCAGTGAAAAAAAGTAATAGAAATATATGGTATTACAGCTCCATGACTTTATTTGCCTAGAGCCCACTAAAGGGTTAATCCAGCCCTGCTAACAAGTGTTTTTTTCACACTTCTTTTTTATGGACTGTGTATATTTGTGTATGGGCTCTTGAGAAAGCCCTCTTTTTACACCCAAGTCTCAGAACAGAAATTGAAGATTAGGTTTGACCTAGCTGCAGCCCCATCTTGTGACTTTTTTTTACATTTTCTTCCTGTTCATTTATGCTCGTTATGCGACTCCTATACGGCAAAACAAATTGTTACTCCATTTCAATGTTGTGCAATAAATTTCTCTCTCATTCTTTGCCTTTGAACAAGAGCAACTAAGTTTTTTTTCAAGCTTACTTTTTTTTTTTTTTTTTTAATAAAATGCATACAAGGTTTCTCCTTTAAGCTTCAAGCTAGTTTCTGCCCTCATCTTGCACCCCATATTGATGAGAGAAACTCATGAATTAATCAGAGGGTCAGGGTGACACTCTGTAGGTCAAGGAGGAGGAAGGGCATTCTCATTGCGGTTTTAAAAAAATAATATTGCTCACAAGACTTTTCCAGTGCATCATAGTGAGACATTTAAAAACTCACCTTTTTGCTGCCTCTTAGTCACATTGTTTGCGCAACTTAGGAGCAGCAGTAGCTCCATGTTACATCAACTGGTTCATCAATGTTGAAATTAGTTTCTTCTGAAAATAGCTATTAATTATGTCTAAAATATCTACACGCAGTACAGAGTGACACGTAGGCACCTCGTACTTCTTTAAGAACGTTGCCAAAAATCATGAGTTGGCAACACTGTACTTTGCACCATATTGCACACTGCTAGAAATAGTCATAAGCTTTTCCTCCAGTCTAATACTGAATGTTTCATTTATGTATTTCAATTTAAATGATAAAAAACCCTTCTATACATTGACCTAAAAGTTAGGATTTTTTTAACACACAAACAAACAAACTCCAGTCCTACTACATTGGGTGTAATTTGGAGCTGAAGATTTTATTTCTCTAAAGATATTTTAGTTTGGATTTAAACTTCTACCAGACTCTCAATCTAGTCAGAGCAGAATTGTATGTTGTTTTCAGTGCATAATAAACGGAACGTAAGGAGTGTCTTTCATTATCTGAGACAAGAAGAGAAACTGGAGAAATGTATAAAGTAATTTAGATTTTTTAAACTATTTTTGGTTAAATCATTTAAGGTATTGTTAATAAATGAGGATGTTTTTAAAAAAAATATTGAAAAGATCAGTTTCAGGTTAAAATCTTATTCACGTGGGCACCGATGACACGGCTCAGAGCACTTCCAGCCGGGTCATAAGGCGCTACAGGGATTTGGGAGCGAGGCTAAAGGGACTGGGGGCACAGGTGATGTTCTCATTGATCCTCCCAGTCTTGGGGTATGGGCTGAGGAGGAGAGGAGGATCCACGCAGTGAACCAAAGACTGCAGTGCTGGTGTCATCGGGAAAGTTTTGGCTTCCATGACCACAGCCCACTCTTTGGAGAGAGAGGCAGCGAGCTGCTGGGAAGAGATGGCCTCCACCTCTCCCCCCTGGGGAGGAGGCTCCTCTCAGCCAAACTGGCTGACCTGCTCCACCAGGCTTTAAAACTAAGCCTGCTGGGGGTCGGGGGGACTACTGCCCCTGCTGGCCCACGGAGCAATCCTTGCAAAGCCAACAGGCCAAGGCACTTAAGGGAGCCCACGCCTGCCACAGCCCTGGTTCAATCTGTGGGCAAGGCAAGAGCCCCCAAGGGGAAACTTGCCTGCCTGTATGCAAATGCCAGGAGCTTGGGAAATAAGCAGGAGGAGCTCACCCTCCTGCTCACTGCAAATAATTATGATGTCATAGGGATAACGGAGACCTGGTGGGACTCCACCCATGACTGGATCATGGGTATAGATGGCTATACTCTGTACAGGAGGGATCGAGTAGATAAAAGGGGTGGGGTTGTAGCTCTCTACCTTAAGGAAAACTACGCATCCCTGCAAGTTGATATTGGTGACCAGGGTGGACGGCTGGAGACCCTCTGGGTTAAAATCCATGGGGAACAGGGCAATGGGGACACAACGGTGGGAGTCTACTACGGACCTCCCACCCAAAGTCCTGAGCTTGACCAGGCTGAGGCCACACAGTTACCTGGACATCTTGTGGGAGGATCACTCAGCAAAATCTGAGCGGTCGCAAAGCTTCCTCTCATGCATGGATGACCTCTACCTGACTCATGAAGCTGTGGGCCAACGAGAGGTAAAGTGCTGCTCGACCTGGTACTGGCTACTGGGGGTGACCTAATTGGGGATCTAGTGATCAATGGGAAGCTGGGTGAAAGCGACTACGAGCTCATCACCTTCACCATAAAGCTGGCAAGTCAGTCAGCAACACGGAAGTCCTTGACTTCAGGAAAGCCGACTTTGACAAGCTCAGAAGGCTTATTGGTAAGGCCCTAAGGGACCACGACCCCAGGGAAGGGGAGTTCAGGAAGAGTGGTTGCTTCTCAAGGGAGTGATCCTCAATGCACAAGCTAATTCTATTCCATCTAGGAGGAAAGGCAGCAAGAGGGCACAGCAGCCCCCCTGACTCTCCAGGGATCTAGCAGACCTCCAGAGGCTAAAAAAGAAAGGCCTATAAAGGATGGATAGTTTGGTTCTGCAGGAAGCAAACCAGGAAAGCCAAGGCTGCAACTGAACTCTAACTAGCTTCGAGCATCAAGGACAATAAAAAGTCCTTTTTCAGATATGTGGGGAGCTGGAGGAAAAGCAAGGGCAACATTGGACCCCTGCTGAACCAGATGGGGCAACTGACACCCAGGAAAAAG